>NC_134902.1:1113269-1223269 GCF_041734735.1 Babylonia areolata | reverse complement strand
AAAAATAGTATTCAACAACCGGAATCTATCAATCAATCAAATACATTCAGTAATTTAATCAGATAAAGGCAATTTCAGGCATTATCAAACGCTTTTATAACAAAGTTCAGCAGAGATGTTAAATGCATATGTGGAGAATCTATTTCTAGCAAACACATACTCTTTGAATATCAGAGTCTAAAATCATGTTTACCAAACTTCTCAGAAAATTCTTGTGAATGTACTTTTGACAATTTCAAGATGTTATCTGCTACTGCATAAGGTTTGCTGCATAGTCCAACTGGACATTTGTTATAGTTGTTACAGTTGTTTGATGTTGGCGTTTCCTTCTATATTATGCCTATGTCTCCCCTTTTAATTTTTCCAGTGCTCTGTATCTTTCCCCACCACACACACACATGCGCACACACACACATACACACACACCATTCTTCATCCTCCACCCAATACTGTTCCCGCCCTCCACACCCCGCCCTCCACCCCCCACCCCTTTTTCCCCCCCGTCTAATATCACTTAAAGTGGAAGACATTAACTCTCACCATACGAACGGCGAAAGAGACGACGTTAACAGCGTTTCACCCCAATTACCATCATCAAAATATTGCAAGCGGAAGGCTCTTATACTGAAGAGGTGAATGTTGACAAAGAATACCACAATTTTGACGACGGAAGCTAAAGGTTGGGTCATTCAGACACCCACTGGACATCCAAGGGGTCTTTGTAGAGGAGAAGAGAAGACTGGCCGTACTGAGTGAGTTAAACTGAAGACTACTACTACTACTACATACACACACACAGAGACACACACAGAGACAGACACAGACAGAGACACACACACAGAGACACACATACACACACACACAGATACACACACACACACACCTGTCTTTGGAACCACCTCACAGCGCTCATCGTCCTTCCTCTTTGACAGGAAAGTGGTGCTGCCGCCATGGAAACCCTGGGGACAGTGTTGTCACGTCATGTCACTCATCATGACACATGTGTGACATCATGTCAGGCACCATGACACACATGTGATGTCATTCAGATACAAAGACATTGCGTGACATGTCAGATGCCATGACATGTGTGATGTCATTCAAATACAAACACACTGCGTGACATCATGTCAGGCGCAATGACATGTGTGTGTGATGTCACTCAGGTATGTGTGTGTGTGTATGTCTGTGTGTGTGTTTTTGTGTGTGTATGGGTGTGTGTGAATGAGAGAGCATATACATGTGTGTGTGTGTGTGCGTGCTTGTGTGTGCGTGTGTGTGTGTGCGTGTGTGTGTGTGTGAGTACGTGTGTGTGAGTGTGTGTGTGTGTGTGTGTGTGTGTTTGGCACATAACACATGACAAAGATTATGGATAGTATTATTGGAACCATGCTTACTCATTCTGTTAATATTGTTGTTATCAATAAATTACCTTACTGAGGTACATCTGCACTGACTTCCATCACGTTAAATGCTGTTAATATTGTTGTTATCACTAAATTACCTTACTGAGGTACATCTGCACGGACTGCCATCATGTTAAATGCTGTTAATATTGTTGTTATCAATAAATTACCGTACTGAGGTACATCTGCACTGACTTCCATCACATTAAATACTGCTAATATTGTTATTATCAATAATTTCCTCATTGAGGTAAATCGGCACTGTGATATACCCAACTTCTATCATGCTAAGATCTTCTTCTTCTTCTTCATTCATGGGCTGCAACCCCCACTTTCACTTGTATATTACACGAGTGGGCTTTTACATGTATGACCGTTTTTAACTTGCCATGTAGGCAGCCATACTCCGTTTTCAGGGTGTGCATGCTGGGTATGTTCTTATTTCCATGACCCACCCATCGCTGGCATGGATTACAGGATCTCTGATGTGTGTATTTGACCTTCTGCATGTGTCTACAAATGAAGGGGGTTCAGGACAAGCAGGTCTGCACATATGTTGACTTGGGAGATCAGAAAAATCTCCACCCTTTACCCACCAGGCGCCGTTATCAAGATTCAAACCCAAGACCCTAAGAGTGAAAGTTCAACGATTTAACCATTTGGCTATTGAGCCCATCAAGAACTATCAATATTGCTATTGTCAATAATTACCTCATTGAGGTACAACTGCACTGTGATATAACTGATTTCTCCGTTTTCTCGTCGGTAGCTGCCATCAAAGTGAGGCTTGAAGTATTGCCCAGGGTCATAGCGCAGAAATCGTAGCCTGCGTGAAACAAAGAAAGCAGCGGTTGTATTTCTCAATTAGAAAGCACCAGTCACATCTATAAACTATAAAGCACCAGTCGTATTTCTCAGCTAGAAAGCATCAATTACATTTCTGATTTTGAGAGCAACAGTTATATTTCTCAATTAGAAAGCACCTTTCGTTCAGCCACACACACACCTGACACTCACCTGACACTCACCATTCGTTCAGCCACACACACACTTCACACCTGACACTCACACCTGACACTCACCATTCGTTCAGCCACACACACACATTAACACCTTACACTCACACCTGACACTCACCATTCATTCAGCCAGACATACACTTCACACCTGACACTCACACCTGACACTCACCATTCGTTCAGCCAGACATACACTTCACACCTGACACTCACCATTCGTTCAGCCAGACATACACTTCACACCTGACACTCACACCTGACACTCACCATTCGTTCAGCCAAACACACACTTCACACCTGACACTCACCTTTCTTTCAGCCACACACACACTTCACACCCGACACTCACACCTGACACTCACCATTCGTTCAGCCAAACACACACTTCACACCTGACACTCACCTTTCTTTCAGCCACACACACACTTCACACCCGACACTCACACCTGACACTCACCATTCGTTCAGCCAAACACACACTTCACACCTGACACTCACCTTTCTTTCAGCCACACACACACTTCACACCTGACACTCACACCTGACACTCACCATTCGTTCAGCCACACACACACTTCACACCTGACACTCACACCTGACACTCACCATTCATTCAGCCACACACACACTTCACACCTGACACTCACACCTGACACTCACCATTCGTTCAGCCACACACACACTTCACACCTGACACTCACACCTGACACTCACCATTCGTTCAGCCACACACACACATTAACACCTGACACACACCTGACACTCACCATTCGTTCAGCCACACACACACCTGACACTCACACCTGACACTCACCATTCGTTCAGCCACACACACACATTAACACCTGACACACACCTGACACTCACCATTCGTTCAGCCACACACACACATTAACACCTGACACTCACACCTGACACTCACCATTCGTTCAGCCACACACACACCTGACACTCACACCTGACACTCACCATTCGTTCAGCCACACACACACATTAACACCTGACACACACCTGACACTCACCATTCGTTCAGCCACACACACACATTAACACCTGACACACACCTGACACTCACCATTCGTTCAGCCACACACACACATTAACACCTGACACTCACACCTGACACTCACCATTCGTTCAGCCACACACACACATTAACACCTGACACTCACACCTGACACTCACCATTCGTTCAGCCACACACACACTTCACACCTGACACTCACACCTGACACTCACCATTCGTTCAGCCACACACACACATTAACACCTCACACTCACACCTGACACTCACCATTCATTCAGCCACACACACACCTGACACTCACACCTGACACTCACCATTCGTTCAGCCACACACACATTAACACCTGACACTCACACCTGACACTCACCATTCGTTCAGCCAGACACACACTTCACACCTGACACTCACACCTGACACTCACCATTCGTTCAGCCACACACACATTAACACCTGACACTCACACCTGACACTCACCATTCGTTCAGCCAGACACACACTTCACACCTGACACTCACACCTGACACTCACCTTTCATTCAGCCCCATCACACTGCGTTCCTTCCAAATTTCTGGGATGTAGGATTTAATCCGCTGCCAGATTTTATCCGCCTCTTCTGTGCTGTCAATGATGCAGCGGTCACTATTGCGAACATCCGTCATCATCATCTGCCTGTCAACATACAACATTAGATGCAATGTTACACAAATATCTGCCAAGCTGAAGTCAATACATATGTCTCGTGTACCGGTAATGCAGTTGTGAAGGATTGTTTGGTCAAGAAATGACTCGTGTTTCTTTTTCTTTTCTTTTTTTTGTGTCTAAAACTCCTAAAAGGTTTATCTATAAGAAACATTTGTGGAAAATGTCAATGGAAAGAAGACCAACTTTGGTAGAGTGAGTGTGATAGAGTGATAGTGCGATAGAGTGATAGTATGATAGTGATCGTGTCATAGAGTGATAGTGTGATCGAGTGATAGTGTGATAGAGTGATAGTGCAATAGATTGTTAGTGTGATAGAGTGATAGTGTGATACTGTGATAGAGCGACAGAGTGATAGAGCGAATGAGTGATAGTGTGATAGAGCGATAGTGTGATAGTCTGACAGAGTGATAGTGTGATAGAGTGATTGTGTGATAGTGTGACAGTGTGCATTCTCTCCTGGTCATCTATTTCCAGGAATCTTTTCATACTGATTTTGACTTCACTCAAAAATCAAAGCACCAACAAGTGTGTGTGTGTGTGTGTGTGTGTGTGTGTGCGCGCGAGTGCCTGCATGCATGTGCGTGTGTGTGACAAAAGCATGTGTGCATTTGTGTGCCTGTATCATTTGTTGGGATTGCTCACAGTATGGGTGGCAATGGTCCTTTCTGTGTTGTAACTCACAGTAAAACAAAGTGACCGCACAGTAATGCTGATATACAACACAAACGTAACGGCACGTGTGTGGGAGAATATACATATATTAGGTAGGTCCGGCTGCTCTGTGATGCTGTTTAACTATGGCCGACGGATTGTATTTTTATCACTTTTCTCTTCGCCCTAGCAAGCGCAATACTGCATACATCAAACTCAAAGATATATCAGAAAATAAAACCACCTTTGTTCATTCCTGTAAGTGTTTCTTTTTTGTGTGTGCAAGACAGTGTGAGTGAAACTGATCGCCCAAAGTGGAGTATCCTTCACTCTTCAAAACACGGCGCGGTAAAAAAGTTTGCCGACGTCTGCTTCTGGTCTGAGAGGGTTGGTGATAAAAATAGGTTATGGACATTGCTCCTCACAACCTATCGATTTAAGAGACCTATCAAATAAAAGATCACGTTCTCTACTTTTACATGGGCTAGGTTTCCAATTGATACATTTTACTCGATTTATAAAAAACGTGGCACAAAATTTACCTATTTTTCTTGCGCTCTACTGCGCTTCCGAACAAAATAAATCTTCTTGTCAAACCCATCACTGAAAAATTCATTCTATCATCTTTAAAATGCTTTATAAAATGACCCAAAAGCTTTTGAAGAGCAGCATCCATTTAGCGTATTTTTTTGTACCACTAATCAACTAGGTCTAATTTTAGATCTGAGGTTTCAATGCCCGGCTTCGTGGAAGTCTTATTGCTGAGCTCAACGCAATTGAGGTTTTGATTCAAATACAGGGGTGGGGGTGAAAGGAAACCAACTTTACATTACTTATTCTAGTAAGTATTTGGATGATAGGTTTTATAATCTTAGTTCATATCATCGTTTTGTGATGTGAAACAATTTTCTTTCCCACAATGAAAGACAGCCAAGAACTCCGTTAAACTAGCAGACAAATTTTTCAGTAAGAAGTTCAACTGATCTAGTTCAGCTTTGTGATCACACAACATACTAAGTCTGTTTTCTCATTTCTGATTTATTTCTCTCTCACTCTCTCTCTCTCTCACACAAGGGTAACCGAAGCTTTCCTTTGTCAAAAAGGTTTAAAACAAGGGGAGGTTACAAGTCCTTTACTTTTCTCTCTGTTTATAAATGATCTTGCCACGGACATAATCGAGAAAGGATGCCATGGCATACAACTGAATCCTGATATGATTGAACTGTTTATTTTACTTTTTGCGGACGATATAGTGCTTTTGTCTGATACAGTTACTGGTCTGCAGAGCCAACTGAATGTGCTGGCAATGAAGGCTTCCAAGTTAGATTTACACGTTAACCTTGATAAATCCTAAATAATTATTAATAAAATAAATAATTATTTTTAGAAATGGTGGATACATTGCTCGGACATACGAAGGTCACGACATCAAAATCGTCAATTCCTATAAGTACTTAGGTTTGTTTTTCAGCACCAGATTATCTTTTTCGAAGGCTCTGGATGACATAGCAATGAAAGCACGGAAAGGTGTAATAGAAATATTTAGAACGTTATGGAGACTTGACGATTTCTCTGTTAGTATTTTCTTTAAATTATTTGATTCACAAATAAAACCAATTCTGTTATATGGCTCTGAAATCTGGGGATTAATGCAAATTTCACCAATAGAAAAAGTGCACGTTTGCTTTAAAAAAAACTTCTTAATGTGAGTCCAAGATCACCAAATGACATGGTGTATGGCGAGACAGGTCGTTACCCTCTGTATGTATATTCCTTCTTGTCATGTATAAAGTACTGGATCAGACTTACAAGAATGGATGAAAATAGACTTCCTCGTAAATCTTATAAAATGCTTCTATCGCTATGTGATCAAGACAAAGAGTGCTGGGCATCTCAGGTACGAAACACTTTGTATAAATTTGGATTCGGCTTTGTTTGAGAAAATCAAGGTGTAGAAAATGCAAGTGGATTCTTGAATGATTTCAAACAAAGACTGATCGATTGCCATAGTCAAAACTGGCACGAACATCTTCACAGCAGCAGCAGGTTTAGCGTTTATCGAAATTTCAAATCATCCATATCACTGGAATCTTACTTTACAGCAGTTAAAAATAAACACATAAGAGATGTGCTTATTAGGTTTAGAATAGGAGCCTTGGATATCCGTTCACACAAGATGAGATTTGCTTTCGCCAGTCCAAACGACCTGAAATGTCCACTATGTAACGCTGGTATTGAAGACGAGATACACACTTTATTTTACTGTAAATCTCTTAACGATCTGCGACATAAATATATTCCATGTTGGTACACGAAACATCCCTCTGACAAAAGTTTAGAATTTATAATGCATGACACAAAAATCCTTCATGATCTAGGTCGCTTTATTTATCACTCTAATAAACGTCGTGCTGCTTTATTATGATAACGGGCACAACCTGAGTTCTGTTAAGTGTTATGTTATACATTTAAAACAACGAACGTACATGTTTAAGCGGACTTGCTCACGATGGAAGGCATTTACCTTTTTGAATTTTCGATTCATGTGTTTGCATGCCCGGTTTTACAAAATCGAATCTGCGCGCGCGCAAGTGTGTGTGTATGTGCGGGGGGGGTGGGGAGGGGGGGGAGATGTGGGAAGGGGTGTGGAGGTGTGGGATGGGGTGTGTGTGTGTGTGCTCAACATTGTAATGGGTCAGAAGGCCTTCTACAATAAAACAGTTCTGAGTTCTGAGTTCTCTCTCACACACACACACACACCTAGAGAGAGAGTTAGAGAGAGGGAGAGAAATATGGGGATAAGCTCCCACCACCTATAAAGTGCTCCCATAAGGCATGCATCTCAAACAGCCTCTGACTACCAAGCCGAACTCCTGGCCTGCCCGTGTGGCTTTGCCTCTAAGCCCGGCGGAACTTCTTTATGTGACAGGAGAAGGGGCGAAAGGCGTGTCTCTGGCGCCTTGAAAGCAGATGCTTTGGGCAGATGGAGCTCGTCATACTGGGAGGGCTGTCCATCTAGGGGAAGGCCTCAGGAGTACACCCTGAGGAAAAATCCGGAGCTGGAGCCCTACAGGTGGTTGGACGTCGCACTGACTTTCTTCGGGCAGCTCCTGCAGCCAAGCTGGTGCCGAATGTATTGCTCCGAGTTCCTTCGGACGACATCGGTGAGGCCAAGAGGAGGATTCTGACGACTGGGTTACCCAGGTTCTCCATTAACTTTGCCCAGGCTCACACCCTGGAGAAGTCATAGCAGGTGCTGCAACTCAACAATTTGACTGAACCAGGCGCAGAGTTCCATTGTCTCCCGAGACAGATGGATGCCAACACATATATATATATATATATATATATATATATATATATATGCCTATCTATTTTTCTTGACCCCTCTCTTGCCTTGTCTCTGACTACTTTACTCACCAGCCTCTCTTCCTATTTCCCAAGCAACACTTCACACTGTACTATTCATGTTGCATGCTCTGGGTGCATTTTGTTTTATGAGCTTTGTTCCCTTTTTTTTTTTTTTTTTTTTTCTTTTCTTTTTTTTTGTAATTTAAATTCTTCTTTTTGCACTTACTGAATGTTGGTGTGTGTGTTGCATTTTGACATACCAGTAAACACCCTTGAAGACCAGTGGTCGAAACCGGTCGGGCATCAAACAGTTTTGTTGTCTTTTTTTTTTTCTATTGTTGTGTGTGTGTGTGTGTGTGTGTGTGTGTGTGTGTGTGTGTATATATATATATATATATATATATCTGTGTGTGTGTGTGTGTGCTAATAGTTAATAATGATGGATAAACAAGAAAACAATCCCATAAAGTGATGCATACATATTGATTTTGAAACACTCACACACAAAATCCTGAAAAATATCTAAAAGGAAAATCATTTTTAGCATCAATGGAGCCCTTGATCCTCTTGAATAAAGCTTATTATTTTCATATAATCTTATCAAAAGCTGTCACTTATCAAGATTAATTATTAACATTTGCTGTCTTGTAAGTCTTTCCTGAACCTGATAATATCTTAAATGTTTATGTAGATGCAATAGTTTTTGAGTCTGTCATTTTACTAATGCTACCATCAAAACTGCAGGATCGGACATGCAGAAAATAAGCATTTTCCTCAGAATTTATGACACTGGCATTCAGCCAATAACATTAACAGCCAACTAAAAAACATCTGAGATCTTTTGTGTACTATACAGATCATATATGAAGAGTTCTGACCATGTGAATGCATTAGTGGCAATTCTACACAGGTTCCAAAATGCCAATTTGTGAGACTGGCTAAAATCATGGATTTTTTTGAAAGTTCAAAACTCTTTATCTCAAAAACTATTTGAGATATTGCTTTGAAATTTGGTGTGGCTTCTTACTTTATTGCACTCTTTCATTGTTGCAAATATGAGGCTTCTGCTATGAATTTGAAAATTTGGCCAGACCTACCTTCATAAAATTATACAGTGTGTGTTTGATTCAAACTGCAATACTACAATTCACTTAAGAATGGACCATCAGCTGAAAATGACTCTTCTTTCAAAGGCATGCACGCACGCATGCACACACCTGTGCTGTTTGCCTTTTCTAACAAACCACGGCACACAGGACAAGGAAGCACAACTGGGAAAAAGCAGAATGAGGAAAATGGAAAAAGGAACAAACAATGGAAAAAGGAACAAACACACACACATAACAGGGAAAAGGAAAATAGTGGGGGTGGGGGGACGGAAGAGGAAAAAGCTGAACAGTGAAAAAAGAGAAAGGAAAAAAAACGCAGAACGAGGAAAATGTTTTACTGTCTAACCTACAGGCGTGTCGCGGATTTAGCGCATAAGGCCCCACCTGTACACCACTGTCACTCAGCCGTGACGAACGTGATCACACATGGACATATCTCACCTTAGTTGTTGTTTTCCTGTTTTGTTTTTTCTCCCCCCTCTGCTCCTTCTCTTTCCCTCCAATCCCTGTTATTGTCTCTGTCCTTTTAGCTCTTGCACGTGCTTTACACACTCCTTGCACGTGCTTTACACACTCCTTGCACGTGCTTTACACACTCCTTGCACGTGCTTTACACTCCTTGCATGTGCTTTACACACCCCTTGCACAGGCTTTACACACTCCTTGCACGTGCTTTACACACTCCTTGCACAGGCTTTACACACTCCTTGCACAGGCTTTACACACTCCTTGCACGTGCTTTACACACTCCTTGCACAGGCTTTACACACTCCTTGCACAGGCTTTACACACTCCTTGCACGTGCTTTACACACTCCTTGCACAGGCTTTACACACTCCTTGCACAGGCTTTACACACTCCTTGCACGTGCTTTACACACTCCTTGCACAGGCTTTACACACTCCTTGCACGTGCTTTACACACTCCTTGCACAGGCTTTACACACTCCTTGCACATGCTCGCGCTTCAAGATTCCTCACTCAGTTATAAGAGGTAAAATTTCACCTAACATACAGACATCAAAATCATTCGCTTCTAGAACTTAACGGCGTCTGGTGGCCTAGAGCTTCTACGCTCTGTAGGGCAGATAGGGGTACCTGTTCATCCAGGTACTCCCAAAAGATCCCCTGTATCCCTCCAACCCTGTGGCCTCTCTTCAATGAGAATAAGACTGCTGAGAAATAGTTCCACATCACCTGGAAATGGAAAGGACCCCCCTGCCCCCACACCCTCCAGTCTCTTTCAAGTTTGTTCTCCTGCCTCTTCACTGGCCAGAGTGTGGCACCCGGTCTCTGCCACTCAATGTTTTCTACCTGTCAACCCACCAGCTACTGAGGTAAGCAGACGAACTGTTCAGAGGCTAGGTTCGAACCTAAAAGTTATCTCGTCGTTTCATGCTCATTATAAATAATACATAAGTTTTCTCGGTTACTTTTTTTTTTTTTTTTTTTTAGTACTCATTTTCGTGGTAGGCCGGTCATTCTCTTATCCATATGCATTAGTTTTGGGAGACGCGTCGAATATGTTTACTTAATTATATTGTAAACATTTTCCCCCTTCTCTTTGTCATAGAATAATACAATTACTTTGCGCACACACAGACGGATCCAATCCTCTCTTTTCTGTTAATTTGTGCGCGGGATTTTTCACACGCCAAGACGTGCGTGTTCCTGTTCGATGAGATTTATGTTTTTTTCTTGTCATAATTCATATATCAATGTCAACACACATTTAATGTAAACTCCGTAGAGGAAAATGTTACAAAAGGCTGTTCTTTTTACAGTCTAGTCATCCAAGTTCGGACCTTGTAGCTAATTGTCTCGTTATCTTTCTGTGCATCACATTTATTTCTTTAGTGCAGTAAGAAAGTAAACTCAAGACCAAAATTAGCTCTCATGCGCGTTATCGTTTACTTGCTAGTCACTTCAGACATTTTTTTTCTTCTCAAGTTGAGGTTGGAAGGGGGGGGAAGCAACTGTTGTATGAATGCGTGGAAATGTTTTATTCATCCAGTTTTTCTCCTCTTTAAAATACATAAAAATATGTAACCCACCTGAGGGACAACAGCTTGTGTCCATTTCTGAAATAATTGTGCAGTAGTGCCATTGTAAGCCCCGCTGAAGTCACAACGTCCCTCTTATAAATATCCCTCTCCTTTAGCTCCATTCAAACACTATCGTGAATGGAATTTTAGCATACACTTTGTGTTGCAGCTGTTTGAGCCGTTCATCTGAGCTGCTGAACTGAGCTGTCTGATGTCTGTTCCCCGGTTGTTCTGTTTCTCCTGAAGTCTCTCTGAGGACCATGCCCCAATGAACCCTGAACTGATGTGGCCCCCAACAGAGTCGCAAGATCCCCTGGATGAGATGACTGTGTTTTACGGGGACAGGGTTGAGGGAACATAAATGACTTCATAGGGGCAGAGTTTGCTCTGTCCGTTTCTGTGTTTGTTTTTTCTAAATTTATTCATCACCCATTGCCCTTTTGTCTTTGGGAAGTTTTTACCCCGGGTAGAGGTATAGACTGGGGTGGTTGGGTGGATGTAGCACTCTTTCCTATCTGTACGCTAGCTAGCATACATTATTTTGTCCCGTTCACTTTTTGCCTCTTCTTTCTGACATCATGTGAATGTGTGAATAAAAGTTGTAAAATATATTTCATTTTTTGTGGCCTGCTGTTTGTGTGAGGGAGAGGTCCACTTGAGCGAATCCTGGGTAAAATAATTATGCAAAACATCCCCTGGACGCGACAAGGCCGCACTGGGCTGACAGCTTCAATGCACATGAAGCATTTTCACACACACAGCCCTGAAGAGCCCTTTGCTGTGCTGATGGAGAACTGTTTAACTCACTCAGGACGACAAGTTTTCTCCCTTGCTTTTCCCCACAGACGGCCCATTTGTAAGGGTTTGGAAAAAAATTACAAAAAATACAAAATACTGTGTAAGAAAATGAAACTTTCAGAACTGGTTTATTACATGTTGAGCTAGTAC
Organism: Babylonia areolata; assembly: GCF_041734735.1. Taxonomy (NCBI): domain Eukaryota; kingdom Metazoa; phylum Mollusca; class Gastropoda; order Neogastropoda; family Buccinidae; genus Babylonia; species Babylonia areolata. The sequence goes on along the minus strand of NC_134902.1, from coordinate 1,211,012 downwards.
ATATAAAATAATCAAATTTCTCATCTTATCTTTACAGTTTTGCCATATGTAGAAAATACTGCCAATTTTTCACCCCGAATCACCATACCCATGCTCACTTTCTGCATTAAATTCGCTTTCTTCTTCGTCATCATCCACCTCTTCAATGTCCGACCCTTCAGTTTGTAGCATTTCAAGTACTTCGGCAACCCTAAAACATTGCCGTCACTGCCTTGTTCACTTCAAAACATTCTGAGAAGAGGCCGCTTTGCTAACAGGCTGGCACGTGAGCACACGACCGGTCAGTGACTTTGTCAGCGTGTGTGCGAGACAGGCCACACATCCCAGACTAACCAATCATACTGTTCAATTGTGGAGTGACCCAGAATAGCACACTCTGCTTGGCTAATCACAAAATCACATGTACAGCGCATGATGGAATTTTACTTTCAGAGAATGCTATTACATTCCTTCGTCCGAAACCGAATACATTTTGTGTAGGAATGCGTGAGCATTCCTTCGTCTGGAGAGAGTTAAAAGAGAAAAGGAAAATGGGACACTGAACAACACACAAGAAACCAGGAGGGATACCAACTGCAAACAGCAAAACACACACACACACACACAAACAACTAACCTTCCACCCCCAACATTGACCAGCGCCTTTTCGTAACCTTTCTTCTCTGTCATCTTGATGTAATCTTTACATTCCTGAAACATTCATACTAACCATGATACATTTTTTTACAATCCTCAAACATTCAGACATACCATGATGCATTCTTTACTATGACTATACATACATGTATGTATGTACACACCGGCAAGCCTGAAGGTGTGTGTGACACCACCACAACAAAGAACAGAAGACCATCACAGAAAAATCAGACACCCCCTAAACTGTTCAAGGGAGACAATGACGACTGCACATGAATGAATGACCAAGACTGACAAAGCTGGGTGAACTCTGGCAATGAACTGTCAGTCTTTTCTGGACAACAATTCCGTCAACCAATATGTGTCCATAACTACATGGTCTGAGGGTTTGATAATGAAGATGAGTCCATAACTACATGGTCTGAGGGTTTTATGATGAAGATGTGTCAATAACTACATGGTCTGAGGGTTTGATAATGAAGATGAGTCCATAACTACATGGTCTGATGATGAAGATGTGTCAATAACTACATGGTGTGAGGTCTGTCTGTGAAGATGTGTCCATAACTACATGGTGTGAGGTCTGTCTGTGAAGACGTGTCCATAACTACATGGTGTGAGGTCTGTCTGTGAAGATGTGTCCATAACTACATGGTGTGAGGTCTGTCTGTGAAGACGTGTCCATAACTACATGGTCTGAGGTCTGACAATGAAGATGTGTCCATAACTACATGGTCTGAGGTCTGAAAATGAAGATGTGTCCATAACTACATGGTCTGAGGTCTGACAATGAAGATGTGTCCATGACTACATGATCTGAGGTCTGTCAGTGAAGACGTGTCCATAACTACATGGTCTGAGGTCTGACAATGAAGATGTATCCATAACTACATGGTCTGAGGTCTGACAATGAAGACGTGTCCATAACTACATGGTCTGAGGTCTGACAATGAAGACGTGTCCATAACTACATGGTCTGAGGTCTGACAATGAAGATGTATCCATAACTACATGGTCTGAGGTCTGACAATGAAGATGTGTCCATAACTACATGGCGTGAGGTCTGTCTGTGAAGACATGTCCATAACTACATGGTCTGAGGTTATGTCTGTGAAGACATGTCCATAACTACATGGTCTGTCTGACAATGAAGATGTGTCCATAACTACATGGTCTGAGGTCTGTCAGTGAAGACGTGTCCATAACTACATGGTGTGAGGTCTGACAATGAAGATGTGTCCATAACTACATGGTCTGAGGTCTGACAATGAAGATGTGTCCATAACTACATGGTCTGAGGTCTGTCTGTGAAGATGTGTCAATAACTTCATGATCTGAGGTCTGACAATGAAGATGTGTCCATAACTACATGGTGTGAGGTCTGACAATGAAGATGTGTCCATAACTACATGGTCTGAGGTCTGTCTGTGAAGATGTGTCAATAACTTCATGATCTGAGGTCTGACAATGAAGATGTGTAAATAACTACATGGTCTGAGGTCTGACAATGAAGATGTGTCAATAACTACATGGTCTGATGGTCTACAGACACTCACTCACCTTTGGTGTCAACACATTGTGCAAGACGAACGCCAAGCAATCTTGCTGGTCATCAGGTAAGGTGATGTCCTCACGTGTGATGTCCACTGCTTTACTTTCAGCCATCGTTTGCTGGACTTGAAAATGAACTTGACAAAACCAGATACTGCAAACAGAAGAAGTGCACGACAACAACAAACGTTTAAAAAAACAAACAAAAAAAAAACTTATTAAAGGACAGTACTAGGGGAAAATGAACACAAAATAACAACACTATTGTCGACAAAACAAAGAAAAATGGATGACAAAGAGAAACCTGCAAGTTCCGCGAAAGCAGGCACCTCATCTGCTGCAACAAAGATGTCTCGGCTGAACAGACTGAGATCTGGAGCTTAAAATGAATGAAGCGAGGAAGCTGAACCACAGAGAAGCTGTTGCAGAAGAGGAGAGGAACAAGCGACAGAGAACTGGGAGGCCAAGAGAAAGAGAAGCCAGTGGGAGGAAGAGCAGGACCAGCTGAAAAAGCACTGTCAAGAAACAGGAGAAGACTTTGAGATTGTCAAACTTCATGAACTGGGTGCCAATGAAGTGGAGAGGTGGGAGAGAAAGAAGAAAAAGACAAATCCTGACACTGGTTTTGCAGATTATGAGCAAGCAACGTACCGCCAGTACCACTACCAGAGACTAACAAAACATGAAACCAGACCAGCAAGGGTATGAACGCCAGCGGAAAAAAATGGGCGATGAGTTTTATGCCACAGCCAACACACTGGGTCTGCATCAGAGAAAGGATCCTCAAGAGAATGTTGACAAAATGGTCAAGGACTTGGAGAAACAGATTGAGAAACGTGACAAGTATAGCCACAGGAGATGCTTCGATGAGGAGAACGTGAGCTACATCAATGAACGCAACATACAGTTCAACCAGAAGCTGGAGTGTTTCTACGGTCAGTACACCACAGAGATCAAACAGAACTTGGAGAGAGGGACGGCTATGTAAACACTGTCTTGGGTTGCTGTGTTCTTACATTTCACTAAACTTTCAGCATGAGCGCGAATGTATGGCAGTGTTCCTAAGACTTCCAGTCTCTGGACTTGAAAGTAAGGTCAAAGTTGACGGTCGTTGAGGAGACTGGAACATTTCTGAGGAAATTACATAGCAGAGATTGGAGTCTCTTGAGTCATGTTTACATAACTCCCGACATATGTAATGACCTAGCTTACCGTAAGCGTTAAGGCGTATCTTGAAAACTGCTGACTTAAACAGTCAACCTAGTTTTCCCCCCAAGGCATATGGTCTTCGTTTGATAAATGGGTGTGTGACTGATGGTGCCTGTATATTTTATGACTGTGGATGCTTGCGTGCCACATTCTGGTTTTGAAAGCATTTGTAGTGGCTGTTCATTTTGCATGTGTAAGAATGGTGTGAAAGTGTCAGGTTTTAAAGAAAAATGGAAGCAGAACAGGAATTTGTTTTTAAGATACCGTGCAATGTAAATGTTACGTTTTTTTCTGCTTTGTCATGAGTGGGAATTTCTGATAAATAAATGAAACACAATGAAGTCACACACACACACACACACACACACACACACACACACACACAAAAACCACTCATGTAAAAAAAATTACCCCACAAAGACGCTTTGGTTAAAAACAAAAGGAGGGACGTAGAAGCTGCAGGCAGAGCAGTTAAACATGTTGATGTTTTTGTGTTTGTAGGTTGGTGACTGTATCTTTGGTCATGCCTTAATCGTTCCACACAATTCGTTCTGAAAATGCTGGAACCTGGGAAAATGCACCAACATCTGGCAAAATATCAATGACCATCATGTCGAGAACCATGTGTCACTCCACACATACTGACATAAAACTGTATATAAAAAATATTTAATTAAAAACAAAAAAAAAAACAAAAAACTGACATTACATCTGAGCTCAGATAGGTGTTACTGAAAATTCTGGTAAATTATATACTGAATCAAACAGAAAAAGTCTGGGCAATGCAACCTATCCCTTTTCAAAAGATATGAACAACCTGCATGCTGAATGAAGCCAAAGTAAAGACTGAAGCCCCAAATCATCAGTACACATCAGTATTCACTGGAGAAGTACATGGTCCACTAACAAAATCAGACAGCACTCCAGCCTCATCAGTGTTAAGCATGGGGGAAATAAAACCATGGCATCATGTGACATCTAAACCAATCAAACAGTAAAAGTGGCCACTTCACTATCCCCTTCCAAGTCAAAGTTGACCCAGTAATAAGTATCACCTTCCAACAGCCACACAACATCTGCCACACAACATCAGACTGGCAATAAAACTGTATTTAAAATGTATTCCTAATTTATGTGCTATGTATTATACCAAGGAACAGACAAGTGTCTTTTTTTTTCCAAATAATGATTAGCCAAGTCAATGGGGGGTGTGGGGGGTTTATGGGGGGGGAGGGGAAGGGTGGTTTTTGTGTGTGTGTGTGTGTGTGTGTTGGGGCTCATGTATGTTTATGTGTATTTGATTGTGCCTTCATATCTGTGAAACTGCATGTTTGTTGCATATCTGTTATGCATGTGTGTGTTTGTGTATGTGTGAATGTGTGTCTGCATGTTTTACATTTATTTGCTTATTTATCATCATTATTGTCTTCTTTTTTTTCCTTTTGTTCTTATTCATTTATTTATTATGTATGTGTATGTGTGTGTGTGTGTGTGTGTGTGTGTGTGCGTGTGCGCGCGGGCGCGAGCGCGCGATTAGGGTTGATCTCATCAAGATTTTGCGCCTTATAAATACCATTTTTTTTTTTCCTCAAGGCCTGACTAAGCGCGTTTGGTTACCCTGCTGGTCAGGACTCTGCTTGGCAGATGTGGTGAAGCGTATATAGATCTGACCGAACGTAGTGACGCCTCCTTGAGCTATTGATACTGACACTGAATCGGTAACAAAAATCACTAACATGGCAATAGATTCAACAAATTGAACAATTCCTGTAAAACCCAACTTTTAAAAACCCCAACATAGACTTGTCACCCATACTTAATCATATACAGCATACCACTGATATCAGATAATGACATATTTAATTAGGCTTTAACAATGTGCAACATAAGTCTGCCACAAAACAGCAGAATGGAAAACATGGCTCCATAAACAGATGAGTGCACAGGTAAAAATGTGTATAAATTATAATGCCAAGTGTGCTGGGCAGCACTTCTTCTACAGACTCATACGTGATGGCAAAGCGTACAAACCGTGAGCAGCATCATCATGTAAGACCAGCTTTTTGAAAGGAGCCACCAGACGACATTGCCCTCTCTCCTCATTTTCGTGAGCACTCGTTACAAATGAAAAGAGAAGACAACACATTTTGACATGCGCGTGCGCGTTAATTCTAGTACTGAAAAAGAATTGAAGAATTTCATTACTTCACCTGCCTGTAATTCCTAAACAGAACAGAAAGCTAAAGAAGTAGGAAGCGGTCTGCAGATAGACCTTTATGAACAGAGAACATGATGCTGTCGTCTGCCAGGGATGAGTGAAACTGAAACTAGTTTCTGCTTCCCGTTTCAACCATACGTTTACAGTAGTCACCATGTATTTAGACTTCGCTCGAACACATCAGACAGTGAATGGTAGATCTAGGTAATCTATAGCAAACTTACCCGCATCGACTCGGCACCCAGCTCGATAGTCTTTCCTTCTGGTCTTCTCTTACATGTGATTCCCATTAAATTAATTGCGCCACAAATCGTTGCTATATTTAGAAACCTTAGTCAGAAGAGCAGACGTCAAAAAAGTGACTTCGCCTTTTAGAGCGACCACTGAGCTGTTGAGCTCGATGGTAGTAGTAGCAGTAGTAGAAAAGGAACTGGCAGTCATCTGCCTAAACCTCTCGGCCTTTTTATGTCCCCATCGAATCTTCATCTTCACTTCTTCCATTTTATTTTATTTATTTATTTATTTTCTTCTTTTGTTTGTTGTTGTTGGGCGGGGTACGCAAGTACACTTCTGCAAGAAACTTTTATTCATCATAGTAAAAAAAACAACAACAACAACAACAACAAAAATCTTTTAAGATAGTGTTGGTGTCAAGGAGATTTTTGAACGTGTTAGTATTTTGTGCTTTTCAGTGTCATTGTGTGGCAGCGACGGATGAAAACACAGTCAAGCCACACGAGTTCTTCCTTTGCTCTGCCTTGTTGACTACGATCGTCTCCACTTGGATACTGAGCGATGGCAGATACTTGCTGCATTATCGGCTGTACAAGCCGAGGATACCGTACTGATTCGGGACCCACTGGTTTCAGTTGGCTATTATCGAACTTCTCGAATTATCTTTCTTGTCGTTTGTTTGGTTTTTTGTTGTTGTTGTTGTTTTTGTTTTGTGGTGGTGGTTGTTGTTTTTTTGGTTTTTTTAATGTCTTCCCTTCACATTAGCATTATCATTGCTATTTGAAATACTGTTTTCACACTGTGTACAGGAGGACGGGGTATACTTGGGTCAAAAGTTTACATCTTTCTCAGTTTCAATGTATCTTTATGCAAGTGTGTGTGTGTGCCTGCATGTGTGTTTGTGTACACATATATGAGAGAGAGAAAGGAGAGAGATTGTGTGTGTGTGTGTATGTGTAAAAGAGATGGCCTATTCATATCTGAGTGTGCGCATGAGAGAGAAAAAAAGATATAGTGTGTGTGTGTGTGTGACTCTGTGTGTGTGCGTGTATGTACTTCTTGAGTGTGTAAATGTATGTGAGACAGACAGGCTACGATGAGAAAACCTATACAGAGCCATTCTTCATTGCAAACACACACACACACACACACACACACACACACAGAGAGAGACTGGGAAGATAAAAATATATCAGACAATGTATTTACAATAATAGAACACCACAATAGATAAACAATTATGTATAAGACAATCTATTTACATAACACAAAATCACAATAAATAAAACCAAAAATAATTTGGCAATGTATCTGCAATAATACTACATCACATAAAATATACTAAAAATAGATAACGCAATGCAAGTACAATAACTATAAATAACATTCACAAAACAAAAATCAAACAATATACTTATAATAACACTACATAAAATTCAACAAATGGGGAAAAAAGTTAAGACAATGTATTCAGCATTACGATACATCACACTAAGTACTCTCAGACACAGGAGGAGCTACTTATAGACAATGTATTCAGCATTACGATACATCACACTAAGTACTCTCAGACACAGGAGGAGCTAATTGTAGACAATGTATTCAGCATTACGACACATCACACTAAGTACTCTCACACACAGGAGGAGCTAATTGTAGACAATGTATTCAGCATTACGATACATCACACTAAGTACTCTCAGACACAGGAGGAGCTAATTATAGACAATGTATTCAGCATTACGATACATCACACTAAGTACTCTCACACACAGGAGGAGCTAATTATAGACAATGTATTCAGCATTACGATACATCACACTAAGCACTCTCGGACACAGGAGGAGCTAATTGTAAGGGAAGAAACCTCACGTTTATCAGTAACCTGAGTCTAATGTTAACACATTCCTGAGATGGTTTTCTTTTTTTTTCAAAGTAGCTTTTCAAAAGATATGATATTCAATGATATGATGAAACTTCACAAGTGCACCTCAAATTACAGGCACAATATAGGTTGTCACTGGCACAATGAACCCTCAAAATAACAACCCTTGCAACAGAATATATTTCTAAGAAGACACTGTCTAAAGTACTTTTCTTGCTCAAAACTCACAAAGAGTTATACAAACTTAATCTTTACTTTTATTTTACTAGAAACCACCACAGTAAAAAGACCGCACCAGAGCACAATCAGCAGCTTGTGGCACACACTGGAATCAATTGTGGATTTGAAACCTGTACACATATATATTGAACCACTTCACCGGGGAGTCATTCAGCAGCTGAAAGAGCTCCAACAAATGTTGAAGACAAAGTTATTTGGACACAATTATTGGAATTCAAAGATCAGTCTTCAATTATTGGAATTCAACAGTCAGTTGTCAAGTTTCACCTTTATCAAAGGTATGTGTTAAAGCTTCTTGATCATTGCATTTTGTGCATCACACAGCTTGTTCACAGGTACTTAAAAATGAAACGAACCAATGCTAACACTGAAAAAACAAAAACCTTTCAATGTCTTTTTTGAGGGACAGGTCCCATACCACTGCACAATACTCCAGAATGGAGTGACTGAGAGGGATAAAAACCATCTGTTGACTCTCTGGAGTTCCTCAGGTTTCATCTCAGGGAGCCCTGTGTGCAGTCAGTAATGTGGCCAGTCCATTTCAAGTCATTTTGGTTGGATTGGAATGAAACCCTAAATGGGATGGTTGGATTGGAATGACACACGATGTAGAAAGGTTAGATTGGAATGAAACCCAAAATGGGATGGTTGGATTGGAATGACACACGATGTAGAAAGGTTAGATTGGAATGAAACCCAAAATGGGATGGCTGGGTTGGAATGACACACAACATGGGAAGGTTGGATTGGAATGAAACACTATGTAGAAAGGTTAGATTGGAATGAAACCCAAAATGGGATGGTTGGATTGGAATGACACACAATATGGGAAGGTTGGATTGGAATGAAACACGATGTAGAAAGGTTAGATTGGAATGAAACCCAAAATGGGATGGCTGGGTTGGAATGACACACAACATGGGAAGGTTGGATTGGAATGAAACACGATGTAGAAAGGTTGGATTGGAATGAAACCCAATATGGGATGGCTGGATTGGAATGAAACACGATGTAGAAAGGTTGGATTGGAATGAAACACGATGTAGAAAGGTTGGATTGGAATGACACACGATGTAGAAAGGTTGGATTGGAATGAAACACAACATGGGATGGTTGGATTGGATTGAAACATGATGTAGAAAGGTTGGATTGGAATGACACACAACATGGGAAGGTTGGATTGGAATGAAACACGATGTAGAAAGGTTGGATTGGAATGAAACCCAATATGGGATGGCTGGATTGGAATGAAACACGATGTAGAAAGGTTGGATTGGAATGAAACCCAAAATGGGAAGGTTGGATTGGAATGAAACATGATGAAGAAAGGTTGGATTGGAATGAAACCCAATATGGGATGGCTGGATTGGAATGAAACACGATGTAGAAAGGTTGGATTGGAATGAAACCCAAAATGGGAAGGTTGGATTGGAATGAAACACAATATGGGAAGGTTGGATTGCAATGAAACACGATGTAGAAAGGTTGGATTGGAATGAAACCCAATATGAGATGGTTGGATTGGAATGAAACATGGTGTGGAAAGGTTGGACTGGAATGAAACACAGTGTAGAAAGGTTGGATTAGAATGAAACATGATGTTGGAAGGTTGGATTGGAATGAAGCCTAAAATGGGAAGGTTGGATTGGAATGAAACACAATATGGGAAGGTTGAATTGGAATGAAGTACAATAATGGAAAATGTTTGTAAATCCATTCAACACTACAAAGTACATCACAGTCAAAATCAACAAAAAGTGTAACCACTAGGACTTGTTCTCAAACCAGTGATAGTCACCATCACTCCATCACTTCTAATGCAGAGACCACTCACTTTCAATCCTGGGTTCACAGTCACTGAACAAAGTCTGAGACAGAGTTGACAAGGAGTCAAAAACTGTCTCTACACAATAGCATTGATTTTTTATTTCTTTTACTGTACAACTTGATAACAATTCATGTTTGGTAATAAAACATGGATACAAGTATTGCAGAACTTAGTAATAACAACTTGATAACAATTTATTTTTGTCATAAAACATGGACATAAGTATTGCAGAACTTTCTAATATCAACTTCACAACAATTTATGTTTGGTCATAAAACACAGACACAACTATTGCTGAACTTTTTTTTCTTTTTTCTTTCTTTTTTTTTTTTTTTTGCTGCCCCATCATCTGCACTGTTTCAGTGGCATTCCCCCATACACGGCCACACCTGGGTTCGTCCGTCACAGTTCCAGCGTCGGCAGTCCACAGGGAACCATCGATGTTTGGTCACCAGGAGGCCACACACCAGAGGAGACCCTGCACTCCTGCTGAGTCACTTCGGTGGTGTTCAGTGGTGCCTGTTACTATTTTTATGTTGGTCATAAAACATGGATACCAGAAAATGCAGAACCGCCGAAGGGAAGAGACGTATTTATGCAGCGCTCCACACCAGGAAGAGACGAATCCTAGACTGTGACCCTTTGTTCTCATGATATGCAGTTGCATCTCGTAATTCACATCATGAAATGATCATGACCGCAGTGTGTGTGAAAACAGCTACTGGGCGCAGAGTTTTCAGTTTGTGACAGTCTTTTGGGAATACAATCAAAGAACAATGCCCCCAAAACGGACTTCGGAAAATAAAAGAAAAAAATCATTCATCTGATGTCAGCAGCAGTTTTCAGGACTGTAGTGCTGCTGAGTCTATGGTGGGGTTAAATGAAAACAAAAAACAACGATATGAATCGTTAAGCAACCAAAAGACATTGAAGGACTTCGTGAGTGGGACAGAAACCATGGCAACCAAGGAATTAAATAAGACATACACAGCAGAGAGGGAGGAGGGGGACAAACGGTAGTCAAGAAAAGTTAAGTAACATTGAGAGAGTTTTAAATGAAAAATTCAATACTTTAAATAACAAAACTGGATGCCAGCGAATCATGCTTATTTCAACAAATTTTCTGATAAATTTGACAGATTGTGTGGTGACATTTTTTAATTGCAGGAAAATGACGACTTAAGGGCAAAATTAGAAGACAGTGAAGACATTTTCAAAGATCTGCAAGAGGAAATCAAAACATTAAAAACTATCACTCAAATAGACAAAAAATAAATGACCTGGAGCAGTACCAGAGAAGAGAGACTGTATGTTTTCTGGGGGTGGGGCTGTTTCTGTTTGTGTCAAGCTGTCTGTTATTCTGTCTATGTAAGAGAGAATGAGAATAACAGAAAAATGGGACAGATGGCTAGCATAAAATATCCACTATATCATGTAACATGTTTTGACTCTTATCAACAATACTGCTTTTTTCCATGATTGTGTTTATACTGTATATTCTAGGAATCTGTATTTAATGGATTATTCTTTGTGATTCTTCCATGCCTCAGAAGATTATGTTGCTGTTTTGTGGTACAGTGACAAGGATTATAGGTTAATGAGTGTGTGTGTGTGTGTGTGTGTGTGTGTGTGTGTGTGTGTGTGTGTTGGGATAGGGGATATGCAAAACAAAAAATACCTTTCAGTTGATAAATGATACAACTTCAGTGAAGCATTTGTTAGTGTTTATATACTTTCCTTGAAGTAGATTCTGCTGTGGAAAGCTTCACTGGATTTGTTGGAATCTGATTAGGTATTTTGCTATGTTGTTGACCCAAATGTGGAATATGATTACATATGTTTCTTGACAAATATAACCTTCTCTGCAAGGGAAAAAATAAGACATGCAGAACTTGGTACTAATGACTTGATAACAATTTATGATTGGACATAAAACATGGATACAAGCATTCAAAACTTGGTACTAATGACATGATAACAATTTATGTTTGGACATAAAATCTGGATACAAGCATTCAGAACTTGGTAATAATGACTTGATAACAATTTATGTTTGAACATAAAATCTGGATACAAGCATTCAGAACTTGGTAATAATGACTTGATAACAATTTATGTTTGAACATAAAATCTGGATACAAGCATTCAGAATTTGGTAATAATGACTTGATAACAATTTATGTTTGAACATAAAATCTGGATACAAGCATTCAGAATTTGGTAATAATGACTTGATAACAATTTATGTTTGGACATGAAACCTGGATACAAGCATTCAGAACTAGTGGACAATCACACTCATTTACACACACAAACATTTCACCCCGCCATTTCTGCAACCACTCTCCGGTTTACCCACCAGGCATTGTGGGGGTTCAAACCACAAACCTGACAAGACACTTCAGACCATACAGCCATTGTGCTAATCAAGCTCTTGTCTCGTTTTCACCTTCATTCTCTCTTTTACGTACCCTCTGTTCTGGTTACACTGATTACAGAGCACAGAGAAAAGAATGACGGTGCTGCTTTCGTCATCATCACTCCCTGCTCCAGTGAACTCCATGGGAGTTAAATAACATAGTGTGAATGATCAACTCCACAAGAGTTGACTCACCTTGAAATAAATGCTCAGGCATGTACAGAGAATGCATGTACAAATAATACAAGTGTTTCCAATGCCTTTCTGAAGTTGTCAAGTTAATATGCAAGTAGTGAATTCATGATTAAGATGGTAATGAAGATTTGTAGTTTAAATAGGCTTGAGAATCTGTTTGAAAGTCAAATATTATTGACACTCATTGTCCTTACAAAGCAATAACTTCAATGATGCATTTTCAGAGAGGTACCAAATGCCATGTTTCATAAATGCATGTATGAGGTAGTGCTGGGTTATGCTGCTGGTCAGTGCTGATAAAATACTTATACCAGCTTTCACCTTTAGGGGAAGATTTCAGTTTGTGGCTAAAGCTACTGTCCAGGCCATGGACCTGGCTGTAAAGCGGGCACACTGTCAGTTCAATCTGCGCCATCTGCACTGTAGCCTTCTTCTTTGGGGTCATTGTTTCCCAAGATATATTTCAACGCACGGCAGTGTTTCTCAAGATATACTTCAGCGCACATTTCAAAAACAGACATAGATACCCACATGTAACACAGCTTCATTGTTAGAACTTTTTTGACATAAAGTCAAAATGGAAAAAAAAAAAAATGGCTTTGAAAAGAAAAGAAGTGGTCTCATGCAGTCTGTCAAAGAAAACCTCCCCAGTTTGCTCACCATCTCAGATGGTACGCATTTCTGGAAATAGACTGCAGGAAATTAATTCTTTTCTTTTCTTGTCTTGACATTCAAAAAACATAATCAGTTTCAACACACTGAACTGAGAATTGCTCTGACGTCAAAATTTGTTTCACTAAAACGATTTCCAACTTCCTACATACGCATAAACTTCAAACCAAGGGAACTAACTCCAACAGTACTTCATGCTGTGTTCACGTTTCATTTGGAGGAAAAACCAGTCAATTTCAGTATATTTTCTGCGTTTTTCCCTGTGACATTGCTCAAATGATCAAATTAAAGCGATACAAAACATTCACACTAAATTTACCCTTGAATGAAACTTTATTTCAAAAGCAAGTTTCAAGTTTTGATTATCCTTTCACTCCTGTGCACAAACACAGCACTGGAGACTGATTTGACTGATTACATCTGCACACTGTGGTTTTTTATAAAACCTTGTCATACACATCAGACACTGACATGGACACAAGTACCATCACACACACACTGTCACGTTCCAACAACATTCGTCATGACACTGAAACACACCAGACACTGACACAAACACAAATCACACACACACACACACAGGCACACATGCACATGGTTCTGTTCCCAAGAATCATCAGGACACTGAGAAATCCTCAGAAAACCATTCTGCCAGCAGAGAGTTGTTCTGGACCTGGGGGTAGTCCTGAAAGGGGTTGGACCTCAGCCACTGGTAGAAGGTGTCACACAGGTCCCGCAGCTGACACATGGCGCTGATGATGCGGGCGTAGAAACGCTCAGGATGGGGGCGTGTCTGTCGCAGTGTCCACATCAAACACTGCGCCATCTGCCACTGAATGGCACCCACCTTTCCTGCCTCCTCCACCTCCTGGCGACCTGCACACAGTCAACCACTGAAAAACCGTCATGTAACTCACACAGTCAACCACTGTCAACCGTCATGTAACTCACACAGTCAACCACTGTCAACCGTCATGTAACTCACACAGTCAACCACTGTCAACTGTCATGTAACTCACACAGTCAACCACTGTCAACCGTCATGTAACTCACACAGTCAACCACTGTCAACCGTCATGTAACTCACACAGTCAACCACTGTCAACTGTCATGTAACTCACACAGTCAACCACTGTCAACCGTCATGTAACTACCACAGTCAACCATCATGTAACTACCACTGTGAACCATTGTGAACCATCATGTAACTCACACAGTCAACCACTGTCAACTGTCATGTAACTACCACTGTGAACCATCACATAACTCACACAGTGAACCACTGTCAACCATCATGTAACTACCACTGTCAACCATAACTCACACTGTTGACCACTGTCAACCATCATGTAACTACCACTGTCAACCATAATTCACACTGTTGACCACTGTCAACCGTCATCTAACTACCACTGTGAACCACTGTGAAACATAATTCATACTGTTGACCACTGTCAACAGTCACGTAACTCACACTGTCAACTGTCATGTAACTACCACTGTGAACCATCACATAACTCACACAGTGAACCACTGTGAACAGCCATGTAACTCACACTTAACACACTGTGAACAGCCATGTAACTCACACTTAACACACTGTGAACAGTCATGTAACTCACACTTAACACACTGTGAACAGTCATGTAACTCACACTTAACACACTGTGAACAGTCATATAACTCACACAGTGAACCATCACACAATTCACACTGTGAACAGTCATGTAACTCACACTTAACACACTGTGAACAGCCATGTAACTCACACTTAACACACTGTGAACAGTCATGTAACTCACACTTAACACACTGTGAACAGCCATGTAACTCACACTTAACACACTGTGAACAGCCATGTAACTCACACAGTGAACCACTGTGAACAGCCATGTAACTCACACTTAACACACTGTGAACAGTCATGTAACACACTTAACACACTGTGAACAGTCATGTAACACACTTAACACACTGTGAACAGTCATGTAACTCACACTTAACACACTGTGAACAGCCATGTAACTCACACTTAACACACTGTGAACAGCCATGTAACTCACACTTAACACACTGTGAACAGCCATGTAACTCACAGTGAACCATCACCTGCGCGACCAATTAGTTATAGGCACTTATCCTGTGTGCCCAGATAGTTATAGGCACTTATCCTGTGTGCCCAGATAGTTTTAGGCACTTATCCTGTGTGGCCAGGTAGTTATAGGCACTTATCCTGTGTGCCCAGTTAGTTATAGGCACTTATCCTGTGTGCCCAGATAGTTATAGGCACTTACCCTGTGTGCCCCGATAGTTATAGGCACTTACCCCGTAAGACCAGTTAGTTATAGGCACTTACCCTGTGTGCCCAAATAGTTATAGGCACTTACCCTGTGTGCCCAGATAGTTATAGGCACTTACCCCGTAAGACCAGTTAGTTATAGGCACTTACCCTGTGTGCCCAGATAGTTATAGGCACTTACCCTGTGTGCCCCGATAGTTATAGGCACTTACCCCGTAAGACCAGTTAGTTATAGGCACTTACCCTGTGTGCCCAGATAGTTATAGGCACTTACCCCGTAAGACCAGTTAGTTATAGGCACTTACCCTGTGTGCCCAGATAGTTATAGGCACTTAACCCGCATGACCAGTTAGTTATAGGCACTTACCCTGTGTGCCCAGTTAGTTATAGGCACTTAATCTGTGTGTCCAGTTAGTTATAGGCACTTTTCCTGAGAGACCAGTTAGCTATAAACACTTACCCTGAGTGACCAATTAGTTATAGGCACTTACCCTGTGTGCCCAATTAGTTATAGGCACTTACCCTGTGTGCCCAATTAGTTATAGGCACTTACTCCTAGTGACCAATTAGTTATAGGCACTTACCCTAAGTGACCAGTTAGTTATAGGCACTTACCCTGAGTGACCAATTAGTTGTAGGCACTTACCCTGCATGATCAGTTATAGGCACATACCCTAAGTGACCAGTTAGTTGTATGCACCTACCCTGAGTGACCAATTAGTTATAGGCACTTACCCTGCATGACCAGTTAGCTATAAACACTTACCCTGTGTAACCAGTTAGCTACAGACACTTACCATGTGTAACCTCTGAGTTGTAGACACCCTGTGTAACCTGTTAGCTATAGACACTTACCCTATGTAACCAGTTAGCTATAGCCACTTACCATGTGTAACCAGTCAGCTTTAGACACTTACACTGTATAACTATTGAGTTATAGACATGTACCATGTGTAACCAGTTAGCTATAGCCACTTACCAAGTGTAACCAGTTAGCTTTAGACACTTACCACGTGTAACCAGTTAGCTATAGACACTTACCATGTGTAACCTGTTAGCTATAGACACTTACCATGTGTAACCAGCGAGCTTTAGACACTTACCATGTGTAACCAGCGAGTTATAGACAGTTACCCTGTGTAAATAGTGAGTTGTAAACACTTACTCTGTGTCACCAGTTAGCTATAGAAACTTACCCTGAGTAACCAGTGAGTTATAGACACTTACCCAGTGTAACCAGTGAGTTATAGACACGTACCCTGTGTAACCAGTTAGCTATAGACACTTACCCCATGTAACCAGTGAGTTATAGACACTTACCCTATGTAACCAGTTAGCTATAGATACGTACTCTGGGTGACCAGTTACCTATAGACACGTACCCTGGGTGACCAGTTAGCTATAGACACTTACCCTGTGTAACCAGTTAGCTATAGACACGTACCCTGGGTGACCACCACCAGACATTTCAACACGATGGCCTCCTCGCGGGTCAGGCCCAACTGCTGCAGGAATCGAGCGCAGTCAAAGCGACGTAGGAAGAGGCTGCGACCCCACACCTTGGAAAGGTCGTGAAGGCACAGCGTGGAGCCCGTGGGGAAGGTCACGACCTTCAGTTCATCATTGAACCCCATGTAGTTACACAGGATTCTGAACTCACTTCGGTTGTCTGTCAAACAGTGCATGTGGCATTTCAGTATCACCATGTCTGTCACACACAGCATTTCAGTTATCACCATATCTGTCAAACAGTGCATTTCAGTATCACCATATCTGTCAAACAGTGCATTTCAGTTATCACCATATCTGTCAAACAGTGCATGTGGCATTTCAGTATCACCATATCTGTCAAACAGTGCATTTCAGTTATCACCATATCTGTCAAACAGAGCATTTCAGTTATCACCATATCTGTCAAACAGTGCATTTCAGTTATCACCATATCTGTCAAACAGTGCATTTCAGTTATCACCATATCTGTCAAACACAGCATTTCAGTTATCACCATGTCTGTCAAACAGTGCATTTCAGTTATCACCATGTCTGTCAAACAGTGCATTTCAGTTATCACCATATCTGTCAAACAGTGCATTTCAGTTATCACCATGTCTGTCAAATGGTGCATTTCAGTTATCACCATATCTGTCAAACAGAGCATTTCAGTTATCACCATGTCTGTCAAACAGTGCATTTCAGTTATCACCATATCTGTCAAACAGTGCATTTCAGTTATCACCATGTCTGTCAAATGGTGCATTTCAGTTATCACCTGATATCAGTGCATAGTTCTTCAGGATGGAGTTACACGGAATTCTGAACTCACTTCAGTTGACTGTCAAACAGCGCACATGGCATTTTGACCATAAATTTTATTCAGTGCTTAGTTCAACACAATGAAAAGTATTTTTTATAGATAATCATATTATAAAGGCTGACAGACATTGCTGATAACAAAATACTTCAGTTATAACTATTTCATCACCACTGACGTCAAGTTTTCTCCCTTGCTTTTCCCCACAGACGGCCCATTTGTAAGGGTTTGGAAAAAAATTACAAAAAAAAACAAAATACAGAGTAAGAAAATGAAACTTTCAGAACTGATTTATTACATGTTGGGCTATTACATATAAAAAAAAAAATCAAATTTCTCATCTTATTTTTACAGTTTTGCCAAATTTTCACCCCGAATCACCATACCCATGCTCGCTTTCTCCACTGAATTCACTTTCTTCTTCATCATCATCCACCTCTTCGATGTCCGACCATTCAGTTTGTAGCATTTCAAGTACTTCGGCAACACTAAAACGCTGCCATTGCTGCCTTGTTCGCTCCGCAACATTTTGAGAAGAACCCACTTCAGACGCCATTTGCTGACAGGCTGCCACGCGAGCAGGTGACTGGTCAGTGACTTTGTCAGCATGTGTGCGAGACGGGCCACACATGACAGGCTGGCCAATCATATCATTCGGTTGTGGAGTGGCCCAGAATAGCGCACTCTGCTTGGCTAATCACAAAATCACGTGTGCAGCACGTGATGGATTTTTATTTTTGGGAAATGCTATTCCATTCCGTCGTCCAAATCCGAGTACATTTTATGTAGGAATGCATCCCATCGTCCGGAGACAGTTAAAAAAAACTATTCTATCATTGCTGATAACTAAATGCTTCAATTATAACTATTTTATCTATATTCTATGGAGAAGACAACTGAAATAATCAACAATCTTAACATCACAGAACAAATTGGTAGTTCCCTACCTCTAATCAGTCTGAACTGGTCAGTTATCATTATAGTTCCCTACCTCTTATCATTCTGATTTGATCACTTATCATGATAGTTCATGCCTCTAATCTGTCCGATTTGGTCATTTATCATGATAGTTCATACGTCTGATCAGTCTAATTTGGTCATTTAACGTTACAGTTCATACTTCTAATCAGTGTGATTTGATCTTTTATCATTAGTTCATACCTCTAATCAGCCTAATGTGCTCAATTATCATGACAGTTCATACCTCTATTTTGGTCATTTATCATGAGCTCATACCTCTGGTCAGCCTATTTTGGTCATTTATGATTAGTTCATACCTCTGATCAGCCTATTTTGGTCATTTATCATTAGTTCATACATCCTGTGATAACTACCGTGGAATCTCCCTCCTCTGCATCGCCGGTAAGACCTTCGCCCGCATCATACTGAACAGACTGGTTGACCATGTCTCCAACACAGTCATCCCTGAAGCACAGTGCGGCTTCCGCTCAGGCAGTGAAACATGTGACATGGTGTTTGCCGTACGCCAGATGCAAGAGAAGTGCTGTGAGCAGAATAAGGAGCTCCACATGGTCTTTGTAGACCTGACTAAGGCCTTCGACACGGTGAACCGCCATGGTCTGTGGAAGATCCTCCTAAAGTTCGGCTGTCCAGAGAGCCTAATCCAGCTGATTGCGTCATTCCACGATGGCATGTAGGCGAGAGTACAAGAAAATACTGACATGTCAGATCCGTTCCCTGTGGTAAATGGAGTGAAGCAGGGCTGCGTCCTGGCACCCACACTGTTCTCCATTCTCTTCTCTGCCATGCTGACTGACGCCTTCCAAGACTGTGACTGGGGCATCTACATTCAGTTTCGCACAGATGGTAAACTTTTCAACTTGTGGCTACTTCATGCTAGGTCCAGGGTGTTTGAAGCACTGTTGAGAGAGTTCCTCTTCGCTGATGACTGCGCACTTGCTGCACACACCCATGAGGACATGCAGTTCATTATGGACAGGTTCTCAACCTCCTGCAGGCGCTTTGGACTCACCATCAGCCTGAGCAAGACCGAGTCCATGTACCAAACGGCTAGCTCATAGAACGCCAGTGCCTCCCCCCCACCTGCAATCAAGATCAATGACACAGAGATCAAGTCAGTCGACAAGTTTTGCTACCTGGGCAGCACCCTATGCAGCAACAGAGCCCTTGATGCAGAAGTGACGCTGCGCATCGCCAAAGCCAGCTCCGCCTTTGGCCGACTCAACAACAGGCTGTGGAACAACAAAGGCATCAGGCTCAGCACCAAAATCAAAACCTACAGAGCTGTTGTGCTGACAATCTTGTTGTACTGCTGTGAAACATGGACGACGTATCGCCGTCACATTCAACAACTTGAGCAGTTTCACCAGAGATGCCTACAAAAGACCCTCGGCATAAAGTGGCAAGACAGGGTCTCCAGCCTCCAGGTCCTAGAGAGGAGCGGCCTGCCCAGCACTGAAAGCCTGCTGATCCAGTGCCAGCTACGCTGGACAGGACACACTGTCCCCATGACAGACAGCAGGATCCCGAAGATTCTTTTGTATGGCCAGTTGAAGGAAGGCCACCGCGAACTTGGAAGACCCTGCATGCACTTCAAGGACACCTTGAAGACAAACCTCAAAGCCTGTGACATAGACATCGCTTCCTGGGAAACTGATGCCCTTGACTGCTCTCGCTGGAGGATGCTGTGCTCTAGTGGCATAAAGACGTTTGAAAGCAAGAAAACGCTGGCCATTAAGGAGAAGTGTGAGCAAAGGAAGCAGGGCTCAACTTCTGGAGACGTTTTCCCTTGCAACACCTGTAGGAAGTGCTGCGCATCCAGAATTGGCCTCTTCTTCCGTATGAGGACACACACCGACAGATAAGCCTGCCTGCCTACTCATCCGTCGGTCTGATGGGAGACTCCATCATACCTCTGATCAGCCTATTATGGTCATTTATCATTAGTTCATACCTCTGATCAGCCTATTTTGGTCATTTATCATTAGTTCATACCTCTGATCAGCCTATTTTGGTCATTTATTATTTGTTCATACCTCTGATCAGCCTATTTTGGTCATTTATTATTTGTTCATACCTCTGATCACCCTATTTTGGTCATTTATTATTAGTTCATACCTCTGATCAGCCCATTTTGGTCATTTATCATTAGTTCATACCTCTGATCAGCCCATTTTGGTAATTTATTATTAGTTCATACCTCTGATCAGCCTATTTTGGTCATTTATTATGAGTTCATACCTCTGATCAGCCCATTTTGGTCATTTATCATTAGTTCATACCTCTGATCAGCCCATTTTGGTAATTTATTATTAGTTCATACCTGTGATCAGCCTATTTTGGTCATTTATCATTAGTTCAAACCTCTGATCAGCCTATTTTGGTCATTTATCATGAGTTCCTACCTCTGATCAGTCTGATCTGGTCGTTAGTGGACAGGTGAGAGAAGCCAGGGATGGTCTTGACAAAGGCGATGTAGCGACAGATGTTTTCCTCGGCTTTCTCCATGACCTGGCTGACCATCAGCTGCCTGTTGTCAGCGTCCAGCCCGGTCTTCTGGTAGATGTCCTGGTACTCCCTCTCCGACAGGTCCATTGACCCAAACACATCCCGCTTCAGCTTGCAGTTCTCCTGACCATCACATGACAATCAATCCATCGACTGAATCACATGCTGATAGATTATTAATACAGAGAAAAGATTCTGTAAATACCGGTATGTGCAGCATGTGTGTGTGTGTGTCTGTATCTGTGTGTGTGTGCATGTCCATGTGCATGCATGTTGCCTGCCAGACACCGTAATTGAAACGAGTACATACACACTGTACCGCAAGCAACTTTCTTATGGATTCATCTCAATCACTGCATTTTCTGACATTGAAACAACGTCTTTCAAAGACAATGAAGAACACACTGGTAAAGAACTTACCACAGCCTGTTTCTGGCTGTTGGCATATTCAAAGATCTGCACTGGGATTATGAATGTTTGCATGAAGTTTAAACATACACAGTTCTCATCAACTTAATTTCCACAATATCCACAACCGAATTCTGCCTGGTTAAAAAAATTTGCAAAATTATACATTCTTATCAACTTAATCCCCACAATCACATACTGATTGTTAATCGTTTTAATCCACAGACGGGCGCAATAGCCGAGTGGTTAAAGCCTTGGACTGTCAATCTGAGGGTCCCGGGTTCGAATCACGGTGACGGCGCCTGGTGGGTAAAGGGTGGAGATTTTTACGATCTCCCAGGTCAACATATGTGCAGACCTGCCAGTGCCTGAACCCCCTTCGTGTGTATATGCAAGCAGAAGATCAAATACGGACGTTAAAGATCCTGTAATCCATGTCAGCGTTCACTGGGTTATGGAAACAAAAACATACCCAGCATGCACACCCCCGAAAACGGAGTATGGCTGCCTACATGGCGGGGTAAAAACGGTCATACACATAAAAGCCCACTCGTGTGCATACGAGTGAACGCAGAAGAAGAAGTTTTAATCCACATTACTTGATTTCATTTTGCATTAACCAGTCTATGCTATTCTATGAGATGCAGTAGCTGTTCCCCACTCACACAGCAGTCCACAATTACAACACCATTCTAGGCTTTCCACTCACACAGCAGTCCACAATTACAACACCATTCTAGGCTTTCCACTCACATAGCAGTCCACAATTACAACACCATTCTAGGCTTTCCACTCACACAGCAGTCCACAATTACAACACCATTCTAGGCTTTCCACTCACATAGCAGTCCACAATTACAACACCATTCTAGGCTTTCCACTCACATAGTCCACAATTACAACACCATTCTAGGCTTTCCACTCACATAGCAGTCCACCATTACAACACCATTCTAGGCTTTCCACTCACATAGTCCACAATTACAACACCATTCTAGGCTTTCCACTCACATAGCAGTCCACAATTACAACACCATTCTAGGCTTTCCACTCACACAGCAGTCCACAATTACAACACCATTCTAGGCTTTCCACTCACACAGCAGTCCACAATTACAACACCATTCTAGGCTTTCCACTCACACAGCAGTCCACCATTACAACACCATTCTAGGCTTTCCACTCACATAGTCCACAATTACAACACCATTCTAGGCTTTCCACTCACATAGCAGTCCACAATTACAACACCATTCTAGGCTTTCCACTCACACAGCAGTCCACCATTACAACACCATTCTAGGCTTTCCACTCACATAGTCCACAATTACAACACCATTCTAGGCTTTCCACTCACATAGCAGTCCACAATTACAACACCATTCTAGGCTTTCCACTCACATAGCAGTCCACAATTACAACACCATTCTAGGCTTTCCACTCACACAGCAGTCCACAATTACAACACCATTCTAGGCTTTCCACTCACACAGCAGTCCACAATTACAACACCATTCTAGGCTTTCCACTCACATAGCAGTCCACCATTACAACACCATTCTAGGCTTTCCACTCACATAGTCCACAATTACAACACCATTCTAGGCTTTCCACTCACATAGCAGTCCACCATTACAACACCATTCTAGGCTTTCCACTCACATAGTCCACAATTACAACACCATTCTAGGCTTTCCACTCACACAGCAGTCCACCATTACAACACCATTCTAGGCTTTCCACTCACACAGCAGTCCACCATTACAACACCATTCTAGGCTTTCCACTCACACAGCAGTCCACAATTACAACACCATTCTAGGCTTTCCACTCACACAGCAGTCCACAATTACAACACCATTCTAGGCTTTCCACTCACATAGTCCACAATTACAACACCATTCTAGGCTTTCCACTCACACAGCAGTCCACAATTACAACACCATTCTAGGCTTTCCACTCACATAGTCCACAATTACAACACCATTCTAGGCTTTCCACTCACACAGCAGTCCACAATTACAACACCATTCTAGGCTTTCCACTCACATAGCAGTCCACAATTACAACACCATTCTAGGCTTTCCACTCACATAGTCCACAATTACAACACCATTCTAGGCTTTCCACTCACATAGCAGTCCACCATTACAACACCATTCTAGGCTTTCCACTCACATAGTCCACAATTACAACACCATTCTAGGCTTTCCACTCACATAGCAGTCCACAATTACAACACCATTCTAGGCTTTCCACTCACACAGCAGTCCACAATTACAACACCATTCTAGGCTTTCCACTCACACAGCAGTCCACAATTACAACACCATTCTAGGCTTTCCACTCACATAGTCCACAATTACAACACCATTCTAGGCTTTCCACTCACATAGCAGTCCACAATTACAACACCATTCTAGGCTTTCCACTCACATAGTCCACAATTACAACACCATTCTAGGCTTTCCACTCACACAGCAGTCCACAATTACAACACCATTCTAGGCTTTCCACTCACATAGTCCACAATTACAACACCATTCTAGGCTTTCCACTCACATAGCAGTCCACCATTACAACACCATTCTAGGCTTTCCACTCACATAGTCCACAATTACAACACCATTCTAGGCTTTCCACTCACATAGCAGTCCACAATTACAACACCATTCTAGGCTTTCCACTCACATAGTCCACAATTACAACACCATTCTAGGCTTTCCACTCACATAGCAGTCCACAATTACAACACCATTCTAGGCTTTCCACTCACATAGCAGTCCACAATTACAACACCATTCTAGGCTTTCCACTCACACAGCAGTCCACAATTACAACACCATTCTAGGCTTTCCACTCACACAGCAGTCCACAATTACAACACCATTCTAGGCTTTCCACTCACATAGCAGTCCACAATTACAACACCATTCTAGGCTTTCCACTCACATAGCAGTCCACAATTACAACATCATTCTATCGGGCGCAATAGCCGAGTGGTTAATGCGTTGTACTTTCAATCTGAGGGTTCCAGGTTCAAATCTTAGTAACAGCACCTAATGGGTAAAGGGTGGAGATTTTTATGATCTCCCAGGTCAACATGTGCAGACCTGCTTGTGCCTGAACCCCCTTCATGGGTATACCCAAGCAGAAGATCAAATACGCACGTTTAAGATCCTGAAATCCACGTCAGCTTTCACTGGGTTATGGAAACAAGAACATACCCAAAATGCACACCTCTGAAAACGGAGTACGGCTGCCAACATGGCAGGGTAAAAATGGTCACGCACGTAAAAGCCCACTTGTGTAGATATGTGTGAACGTGCGAGTTGCAGCCCACGAATGAAGAGGAAGAAGAAGAAGACCATTCTAGGATCTGCACTCACATAGCAGTCCAGCTGATTCTTCCGGACGACGCCCGGTGCCAGGTCATCGTAGGACAGGACCAGCTTGCTGTGTGCCTGCAGCAGGTGTTGCACCATCTTCTGACACTGCACATCGTCCAGAACGTCCTGCTCCGTGTCTTCCCGACCTTCACCTGGCCCTGACCCCACCGACACATCACTGGCCGCCTGGCTGGCCAAAACATGCTGTTCTGAGGGATCATCACAATGTGTGGGATCACCATGAATTGAGAGATCCCCATGAATAGAGTGATCACCATGAATAGAGTGATCACCATGAATAGAGTGATCAGCAGCAAGATGTGAAGGATGGGAGGCATCACCATGTGAGAGATGACAAACATGTGTGGGATCCTCACCCAGATGTGAGGGAGAAGGAAGGAGGTCCTTTGTGCCCCTGTCCTCAGTCACACAGCTGTCCAGTGCTGGCAGGTCAGAGGGCAGTGACATCTTGTTTCCATCCTCGTACAGGGAACAGTCTGACAGTGACGTCAGCGAGTCCTTCCGTTGGGACAGCCGATATAGTGACGTCGTCATCGAGTCTTCCCTTTGGGACGGCTGACATGGTGACGTCATCAAGTCTTCCCTTTGGGACGGCTGACATAGTGACGAGAACGACGGAAGCCCAACACCATCGTCCCCTTCAGACTGACAGTTGTGGGGAGGGTGGTGACCAGAGGGATGGTGTGACGGGGTGATCGAGGACAGCTCTGCCTGCATGGACTTGTTCAGCTGGTCAGCAGACGAGGGGGACAAAGGGGACAGCTGGGATCCGGGTTCAAACATTGGGCCATCAGGGCCACAGGCAGGTGGTGAGGGTGCGGTGGTGGTGGGGGCGTCACTGGCATCAGTGAAGAGAGAGTCCAGCAGGGTGCTGACGTCGTCATTTCTGGAGATGGTGGTGATGTCGACCATGGAGACCTCGCTGTTGTGGAGCAGCTTCCCCATCGTCTGGTAGTACTCCAGCGTGTCCTGGGTTCGCTTGGCATGTGTGTAGCGCCCTGTCTTGATGTCTGCACACACACACACACACACACACACACACACACACACACATGAACATAAAGAAGTGTACTATGCTTCCACCACTTACACTCAGCACACCTATGTTCTGTTTTTGAGTTCCTGAAGCTGATCAGCTTTTGCGTTGTAGCACGGGGAAGGCTTTCCGTCACGAACCCTTCACTGTCACACAGGCACATGCTTGTCAAAGACAGCTGAAAGATTTGAGTTCAGTTCAGATACTGACAGCTTTTGCTTTGAAACCTGAGCTATGTCATGTGCAAATTTATCATGATCAATTTTTCTAATGGAGCGGGTGGAAACGAATTTTGGAGGACGTTTGAGACTGCATGCAAAGAGATGACATTAGATGGCATAATGATCAGAGGCTAGACACTGGTGGAATGGATATCATCATCATTTCTATGTATAACCTCATCAAGAATGTGACCACACCTCTGAGTTGGTTCAGTGACACTCGGCATCAGATGAAACAAATCAAACTGTTCAAGCAACTCTGGCGTTAAGGTCAGCAGTGTCATCAACATGACAATTGCAATCACCTGAAATCACAATGCTGCTTTGACATTCTAAACAGAAATCAAGAAAATCAGGAAGTTCATTCATCAAAACAGAGACGCAGAGAGTTTATTCTTCTGGTTTGGTGGAGTCCTGTACACAAGGAAGAACGTCAGACGTTGTTGGTGAATTGTCAGTGTCATATGGGCCAGTTCCAAAGACACATCAGCAAACAGGAACTGTAAGCCTTTAATACATTATTCAAAATTCATACAAGTGTACTGTGAAAATGACAGATCTTGTTCCTCACACACACTGTCACTTACTGTCTCTAGACATGCCGACAGCCAGACATTTCAAGTACCGACACTGCGGACAAATCTTTCTCTTCCCTGCTCCAATGTCACAGTTGCCGTCACCAAGACATTTGTAGGGTTCCTCACGAATCAGAGATCTGCGGAAAAATCCCTGGAACAAAAAGAAACATTTCTAGTTATGATATGATGGATTGAAATCATCAAATACCAAGAAATTCAAAAGAAATACCAGTGCCATGAAGGATATCATGAAAGTGATCTCTGAAACAGAACCAAAAGAACGACTAACTACCTTTTATTGCACAGAATGAATCAACGACTGTTAAGCAGAGAAAAAGAAACATGAAGTCAACCACAGAGAACATCTGGAGTCTCCCATCATGTCCAATGGATGAGTCGGCAGGCAGGCCATCTGCTGACAGGGGTCCTTGTGTGGGAATGGAGACCAGTTCCTGAGGTACAGGGTTTACCCACAGACACTGCATGGAATGAAGACCAGTTCCTGAGGTACAGGGTCACCCACAGACACTGCTTGAAATGGAGTCCAGTTCCTGAGGTACAAGGTCATCCACAGACACTGCGTGGAATGGAGTCCAGTTCCTGAGGTACAGGGTCATCCACAGACACTGCATGGAATGAAGACCAGTTCCTGAGGTACAGGGTCGTCCACAGACACTGCATGGAATGAAGTCCAGTTCCTGAGGTACAGGGTCACCCACAGACACTGCACAGAATGAAGTCCAGTTCCTGAGGTACAGGGTCGTCCACAGACACTGCATGGAATGAAGACCAGTTCCTGAGGTACAGGGTCATCCACAGACACTGCACAGAATGAAGACCAGTTCCTGAGGTACAGGGTCGTCCACAGACACTGCACAGAATGAAGTCCAGTTCCTGAGGTACAGGGTCGTCCACAGACACTGCATGGAATGAAGTCCAGTTCCTGAGGTACAGGGTCGTCCACAGACACTGCATGGAATGAAGTCCAGTTCCTGAGGTACAGGGTCACCCACAGACACTGCATGGAATGGAGACCAGTTCCTGAGGTACAGGGTCGTCCACAGACACTGCATGGAATGAAGTCCAGTTCCTGAGGTACAGGGCCATCCACAGACACTGCATGGAATGAAGTCCAGTTCCTGAGGTACAGGGTTTACCCACAGACACTGCATGGAATGAAGTCCAATTCCTGAGGTACAGGGTCACCCACAGACGCTGCATGGAATGAAGTCCAATTCCTGAGGTACAGGGTCACCCACAGACACTGCACAGAATGAAGTCCAGTTCCTGAGGTACAGGGTCGTCCACAGACACTGCATGGAATGGAGACCAGTTCCTGAGGTACAGGGTCATCCACAGACACTGCACAGAATGAAGTCCAGTTCCTGAGGTACAGGGTCGTCCACAGACACTGCATGGAATGGAGACCAGTTCCTGAGGTACAGGGTCATCCACAGACACTGCATGGAATGGAGACCAGTTCCTGAGGTACAGGGCCATCCACAGACACTGCATGGAATGAAGTCCAGTTCCTGAGGTACAGGGTCACCCACAGACACTGCATGGAATGAAGTCCAGTTCCTGAGGTACAGGGTCACCCACAGACACTGCATGGAATGGAGACCAGTTCCTGAGGTACAGGGCCATCCACAGACACTGCATGGAATGAAGTCCAGTTCCTGAGGTACAGGGTCACCCACAGACACTGCATGGAATGAAGACCAGTTCCTGAGGTACAGGGTCGTCCACAGACACTGCATGGAATGAAGTCCAGCAAGGAAGCATTTTGTCCCATTCCTCTTTTCCTGGATGGCGGCTGCTCTGTTGCACTTGAATGTCTTTGTGCCCTGGGTACACCATTGCTTCCACTGTGTTCTTACAGGGGTGGCATCTTCCCTTGAAGCAGTGTTGATGTTGTAGCTTCTAAGGCTGGCCTTCTTTGTATCTCTTCAGAGGCCTTCCTTGGTCACGTTGTCCTTCCATCAGCTGTCCATAGAGCAGCACCTTTGGAATTCTGCTGTCCTCCATGCAGTGTCCTGTCCATTGGAACTGGCTTTTGATGAGTATACACTCAATGCTGGGTAGGCCACATTTCTTCAGGACCTGTAAGCTGGACACTCTGTCTTGCCATTTGATGCTGCAGATCTTGCGCAAACACGGTTGATGGAACTGTTCAAGTTGTGGGATGTGTCTGGGGTACATGGTCCAAGTCTCACAACAGTAGAACAGAGCACTCAGAAACAAAGAACATAATTCATGCTTTTCTTCCTTTTTTCTTCTTTTTTTCTGTTTTTGTTATCAGAACATTGCCCCCATTCAGATACTAACAGATATAGCACAGAAAAATAACAATGACACCAACCATCAGAACAAACTTCACAGGTGTTGACAATTCAATGATGACATCAAACAACACACCTTACAAGCCTTACAGGTGTTGACAATTCAATGATGACATCAAACAACACACCTTACAAGCCTTACAGGTGTTGACAATACAATGATGACATCAACCAAAACACCTTACAAGCCTTACAGGTGTTGACAATTCAATGATGACATTAAACAACACACCTTACAAGCCTTACAGGTGTTGACAATACAATGATGACATCAACCAAAACACCTTACAAGCCTTACACGTGTTGACAATTCAATGATGACATCAAACAACACACCTTACAAGCCTTACAGGTGTTGACAATACAATGATGACATCAAACAACACACCTTACAAGCCTTACAGGTGTTGACAATACAATGATGACATCAAACAACACACCTTACAAGCCTTACAGGTGTTGACAATACAATGATGACATCAAACAACACACCTTACAAGCCTTACAGGTGTTGACAATACAATGATGACATCAAACACACACACCTTGCAAACCTTACAGGTGTTGACAATTAAATGATGACATCAAACAACACACCTTACAAGCCTTACAGGTGTTGACAATACAATGAGGACATCAAACACACACACCTTGCAAACCTTACAGGTGTTGACAATACAATGATGACATCAAACAACACACCTTACAAGCCTTACAGGTGTTGACAATACAATGATGACATCAAACAACACACCTTGCAAGCCTTACAGGTGTTGACAATACAATGATGACATCAAACACACACACCTTGCAGGCCTCACAGGTGTTGACAATACAATGATGACATCAAACAACACACCTTACAAGCCTCACAGGTGTTGACAATACAATGATGACATCAAACACACACACCTTGCAAACCTCACAGGTGTTGACAATACAATGATGACATCAAACACACACACCTTGCAAACCTTACAGGTGTTGACAATACAATGACATCAAACACACACACCTTGCAGGCCTCACAGGTGTTGACAATACAATGACGACATCAAACAACACACCTTGCAAACCTTACAGGTGTTGACAATACAATGACGACATCAAACAACACACCTTGCAAACCTTACAGGTGTTGACAATACAATGATGACATCAAACAACACACCTTGCAAACCTTACAGGTGTTGACAATACAATGATGACATCAAACACACACACCTTGCAAGCCTCACAGGTGTTGACAAAACAATGATGACATCAAACACACACACCTTGCAGGCCTCACAGGTGTTGACACCGTAGTGGAAGCCAGCCGCCTGTTGCTGACACACCTTGCAGGGGGGGAGGAGGGAGGTGTTGGTGGGTGAGGTTCTCACCTTCTTCGCCTGACCCCCACCCTCTCCTCCCTGACGCTGGCGCTTCATGTCTGGCACCTGCTGCAAGGCACCTGCTGGTGTTACATCTGTTGTTACATATATTATATGTATACATATGTGTATGTGTGTGTGCGTGCGTGTGTGTGTGTGTGTGCATGTGTGTGTGTGTGTGTGTGTGTGTGTGTGTGTGTGTGTGTGTGTGTGTTTGTGTATGTGTGTGTGTGTGTGTGTGTGTGTGTGTGTTTCTTTACAGTTCTCTACTTGGGATGTATGAACAAGAGTTACATTACTTACAACAAAAACAGTTTTTATTTTTATTTTCATATGCTGCTTTATGCACTCTGCATAATCAGGAGTTTTAGCAACATGACTGTCGTTGTGCACTCTTGTGTAAATGATGATTGTCATTGTGCACTCTTGTGTAAATGGTGATAGTCATTGTGCAGTCTTATGTAAATGATGATTGTCATTGTGCACTCTTGTGTAAACGATGATTGTCATTGTGCACTCCTGTGTAAACAATGATTGTCATTGTGCACTTTTGTGTAAATGGTGATAGTCATTGTGCAGTCTTGTGTAAATGATGATTGTCATTGTGCACTCTTGTGTAAACAATGATTGTCATTGTGCACTTTTGTGTAAATGGTGATAGTCATTGTGCAGTCTTGTGTAAATGGTGATTGTCATTGTGCACTTTTGCGTAAATGGTGATTGTCATTGTGCAGTCTTGTGTAAATGGTGATAGTCATTGTGCAGTCTTGTGTAAATGATGATTGTCATTGTGCACTCTTGTGTAAACGATGATTGTCATTGTGCAGTCTTGTGTAAATGATTGTCATTGTGCAGTCTTGTGTAAATGATTGTCATTGTGCACTCTTGTGTAAATGGTCATAAATCCTCTGAAAATCTTTTTCCTGTGGTTCCCTGTAATCTTAAATGATTATCCTCACTAACCTTTTTAAGACGAGACCGTTTTCACTTTAATCACTATTACAATCCTATACTGTTTTGCTAAAAAGATATTTCAGATTTTTTTTTCCTGGTTGGAAGACTGTGCAATGTCCTGGAAGTAGTAATCAGCATGAAACAGAATCAAACTGTTAATTTCTTGTGCCTGGATATACATCTGAGTCTTGTGCCTGGATATACATCTGAGTCTTGTGCCTGAATATACATCTGAGTCTTGTGCCTGAATATACATCTGAGTCTTGTGCCTGAATATACATCTGAGTCTTGTGCCTGAATATACATCTGAGTCTTGTGCCTGGATATACATCTGAGTCTTGTGCCTGAATATACATCTGAGTCTTGTGCCTGAATATACATCTGAGTCTTGTGCCTGGATATACATCTGAGTCTTGTGCCTGGATATACATCTGAGTTCAATGTTCACTTTTTGTGCCTGAATATACATCTGAGTTCAATGTTCATTTCTTGTGCCTGAATATACATCTGAGTTCAATGTTCATTTCTTGTGCCTGGATATACATCTGAGTTCAATGTTCATTTTTTGTGCCTGGATATACATCTGAGTTCAATGTTCATTTCTTGTGCCTGAATATACATCTGAGTTCAATGTTCATTTCTTGTGCCTGAATATACATTTAAGTTCAATCTTGTTTTGAATCTTTATTACAATTCTTCGTTTCATTAATTAAAACAGTCACTGGAAGAGATTGGGCACATACACACTATCCTATGCATATGCAAATGCGCACTCGCGTGCATGCACACGCACACACAATTGGTAAAGTGAATAAGCAATTGTTGCTTTTCAGTTTACCATAATGAAATAATATTTTCACACACACACACACACACACACACACACACTAACACACATTTTGGACAACTGGGTTTGAAGACAGTTAAGAGCACCAGGGCAGAATCAGTAAGGCCTAGTCTTGGACTTGAGATGTGGGTTTGATGCCATATGTTGGCAGTGTATTGTGTCCTTGGGAACATTGGCACTCTGATTTCCCTCACCCCATCCAGGTGTGAATGGTACCTGACAACTGGGGGGAGGTGAAAACAGGTAGCTACAGGAGAGGACTGGAGCCAGCCTTCCTATACTGAGCCCTGGACACACTGGACCACCACTTGGAATCCCCCCATGATAATGACTGCTTCATCACAGCTTTGTGTTTTGTTTGATACAACACCCACGAAAAAAAATGGCCAACGATTGTTTAATTTTTCTTGTTGGAAGAGGCTTTCTGTGTAATTTACTTCATACAGCTAAAACAGTTTGGTTAAACTTCAGTAATGTTGCAAAGATGAGCAATGTAGTCTGATCTATCCTGAGGTTTAATACCAGAAAAATACCATCATCATTCATGTTGTGTTTCATATAGGTTGTATTCTGTTTCTGATAGTTATGCTATTTTAATTGTTTCTGTTTAATTTTGGTGTAAAATACTATTGCTGTTATATCCTCCATGCCCCAAAAGGGGTCAAAGGATCAAATATTCCTGATTCTCTCTTGATTCTTTTGTTTGATATCCACTGAAGCAGATAATAACTACTAAGTCACAGGTTTGTGTTTGTGTTCGCTTTCCATTAAAGCAGACAATATGCTTCATCACAGGTTTATCTTTTGTTTGATATCCACTGAAGCTGATAATAACTACTAAGTCACAGGTTTGTGTTTGTGTTCACTTTCCATTAAAGCAGATAATATGCTTAGTCTCCGGTTTGTGTTTTTTCTGCTTTTCATGGAAGTAGATTTCTAACTTCTCTTACATCTTCACCTGTCTGATAATTAACTTGAGGAAAATACTGGTTGAGCTCTGAATACTTTCCATCCTCAGGACCCAGTTTTGTCTCCAGATTTTTTTTCCAGTACACATACATACAAACATACATACATACATGTATTCATACACATTCACACATACATACATACATATATACATACATGCATGCATGCTTGCATGATCATTCGTACATCCATCCATACATGATAAATACATACATCCATACATTTATATACATACATGATCAAGTTTATGCCAAACGGTAGGATACTTAACCAATATGGGATTGTTTTAAATACCAACCAACAATAAAGAAAGCTGAATAAAAAAATTTAAAAAGTTCTCAACAACTAATGTGATTATAGCTGCTTTTGTTTTTTTATTCAAATTCCCTGGCAACCAACGACACACAAAGTCTCAAATCTGCCGTTTTTCAAGACGGCAACGGAAGGTCTTGCTGCTGACACAGAAAGTGAGAAACACAACAAGAGTTGGAATGGAGAAAAATCAGTTTGCATGTATACCTACATACTCATAGCTGGTCGATTTGGTCCTACTTTGTACAAAGAATGAGATAAAAGGAATGGTGCACAAATTGTTCGTACCGCATGGGTACAACAGCGGTGACAGGGCAAAACGGGAGGACCCAGGACACGTTACTCCAATGTATTAGTCCCCGTTGACAAAATAAATGCAAGAAGCAACAAATCTATGCATGTTACCAAAAGCACAGAGAGAGAAAATAAAACAAAAAAACAAATCTGTGAAAACAAGCCCTTACCTGAGCGGCACTGGTGCAGCACGAGTCACTTCACCAGCTATTCCAGCGAGGTGGGTCAGTCCACAACGCTGTCACCCCGGCCCAAGGCCGTGTTGTTTTGCTGGCCGGGTACACACTGACTCCGACCCGAGGTCAGTCCTAGTCCTTGACCTCCTGACGGTGGTCACAGAAATGAGTTCACCTGTCACTGGCTACGGACAAACACTGCCACAAGCCGGTTTGGCCACAAGGTCAGCTTAGGTCCACATGCCTGCACACGGTGGACTGGCTGCCTCTGGTGCTGTTTGTTGACTCAACAATCAGGTTGAGCGTGGCCACCACCGTGTCCCCCCCACCCCCCGTGGTGCCGCTGGGGTCCACGTGTCCAGTGACGTGCTGGTTTCGCAAGCAGTTGTTGGGTGGGGGGTGTACCCATGTGTAGGGGTGTACCCATGTAGAGAGCGATGATGGTGGAGGTCGTGTGTGCATGTGTACCATCGAAACATGCAGTGTTCGTTCTTGAGCACACACACACACACACACACACACACACACGTTGACTGCACCACGTGACAACACACCCCGCTATCCATCCACATGTCCTGCTAGTGTGGATAGCGGGATGTGTGTATGGATGGACAGCGGGATGTGTGGATGGATGGACAGCGGGATGTGTGGATGGATGGATGGACAGCGGGATGTGTGGATGGATGGATGGATGGATAGCGGGATGTGTGGATGGATGGACAGCGGGATGTGTGGATGGATGGATGGATAGCGGGATGTGTGGATGGATGGATGGATAGCGGGATGTGTGGATGGATGGATGGATAGCGGGATGTGTGGATGGATGGATGGATAGCGGGATGTGTGGATGGATGGACAGCGGGATGTGTGGATGGATGGACAGCGGGATGTGTGGATGGATGGATAGCGGGATGTGTGTATGGATGGATGGACAGCGGGATGTGTGGATGGATGGATGGACAGCGGGATGTGTGGATGGATGGACAGCGGGATGTGTGGATGGATGGACAGCGGGATGTGTGGATGGATGGACAGCGGGATGTGTGGATGGATGGACAGTGGGATGTGTGGATGGATGGACAGCGGGATGTGTGGATGTGGATGGATGGACAGCGGGATGTGTGGATGGATGGATGGACAGCGGGATGTGTGGATGGATGGATGGACAGCGGAATGTGTGGATGGACAGCGGGATGTGTGGATGGACAGCGGGATGTGTGGATGGATGGATGGACAGCGGAATGTGTGGATGGACAGCGGGATGTGTGGATGGACAGCGGGATGTGTGGGTGGATGGACAGCGGGATGTGTGGGAGGATAGCGGGATGTGTGGATGGATGGACAGCGGGATGTGTGGATGGATGGACAGCGGGATGTGTGGATGTGGATGGATGGACAGCGGGATGTGTGGATGGATGGACAGCGGGATGTGTGGATGGATGGACAGCGGGATGTGTGGGTGGATGGATAGCGGGATGTGTGGATGGATGGACAGCGGGATGTATGGATGGATAGCGGGATGTGTGGATGGATAGACAGTAATCAGACCTAGATTAGTACAGTAATCAGACCTAGATCAGTACAGTAATCAGACCTAGATGAGTACAGTAATCAGTCCCACATCAATACAGTAATCAGACCTAGATCAGTATAGTAATCAGACCAAAGTCAGTACAGTAATCAGACCTAGATCAGGACAGCAATCAGACCTACATCTGAAGAGCTTCTTCTTCTTCTTCGTTCGTGGGCTGCAACACCCACGTTCACTCGTATATAAGTAAACGAGTGGGCTTTTACGTGTATGACCGTTTTTACCCCGCCATGTAGGTAGCCATAGTCCGTTTTCGGGGGTCATCTGAAGAGCAATTCACATCAATCCCTTCCAACCCAAGGTTCGTGCTTCCAACTACCGCCGCGCCCGCACACTATTTGTCTCCCCTTCTCTTTTCTCCTTCTCCACCCCCCCTCCCCTCGTTCCCCCGACCCCCACCCCCTGCCGCCTTCGGCATTTCAAGTTTTTCTGTTGTGTTAGTCACTGGAATAGGGGTCTCAGTGAGGTTCAGTCGTCAGGCATCCCAGTGTCTGAATTTAAACACTGCCTGTCAGCTGAAGGGCGGTACTGATAAGTCACGTGTCTTCGCACACTGACTGCAATGGTCATCATGAATTTAAACACTGCCTGTCAGCTGAAGGGCGGTACTGATAAGTCACGTGTCTTCGCACACTGACTCCAATGGTCATCATGAATTTAAACACTGCCTGTCAGCTGAAGGGCGGTACTGATAAGTCACGTGTCTTCGCACACTGACTGCAATGGTCATCATGAATTTAAACACTGCCTGTCAGCTGAAGGGCGGTACTGATAAGTCACGTGTCTTCGCACACTGACTCCAATGGTCATCATGAATTTAAACACTGCCTGTCAGCTGAAGGGCGGTACTGATAAGTCACGTGTCTTCGCACACTGACTCCAAAGGTCATCATGCATCCTTCTGCCTTCTGCACCGTCACTGCCAAATAAGGCGAGGTAATTCCGGAACTGGCAGTCTCAGCGGAGGTAACCCTGGCTGTCCTTGGCGCAACAGCTGAGAGATAAGAGGTGACCTCTGACCTGAGGGCCGCAGTGACCTGCACGAGGCCGCTGGGTCAACCAGGTCAGAGGGACAGACAGACCACGTGTGTGCTGGATCACACTGTCCGAGTCCTGGGGTGTCCACCGACTTTCTGCCTCGTCGTGTAACTCGGAACTGTAAACACATTGCCATGGCACTGTCACACACACACACACACACACACACACACACACACACACACACACAAGCAAAATAATAGATTGCCCCAGTCCCACTAACCCCACCCCCAATCTAGTAATGCACACACACACATCTCTCTCTCTCTCTCTCTCTCTCTCTATATATATATATATATAATTATATGAGACTTGATCAATGAACATTAAATTACGCCCGAAACAAGAGAATTGGAAATCTACACATATTCACTGAGTTGTGAGTGAGTGAGTGTGTGTGTTTATGTGTGTGTGTGTGTGTGTGTGTGTGTGTGTGCCGGTGTCAGTGCGTGCCAGTGCACACCGACTGACGGACGACGCACGCGCGTATCGAGACCGCGCGGTAAGCTAGTATGTGCGCACACTCTCAGTCATGCTTCATTGGTCTGTTTCAGATTCTACATGTCAGTTGACGCTGGGCACTGGCAGTTACCGTGCATAAATTCATGCAGTATATGTTGCCTACGAATGTCATATGTCTCATTTTGTTTTGTGTGCGTTACTTTCATGTGATGTATTGCATCTGTGTCGCTTGGCTGCATGGCTTCTTTTAATTGGAAAAAAAAAAGAAAAAAAAAAGTGGTTCAAATATTTTTCGGGAGAAGCAACTACATTGACAGCTCTTATCTTATCACCAGCGGGCACTGACTGTCGGTACTTCGGGGTCACTCCTCAGTTCACCAGGTAGATGGACGGACTAGTTATCTCCCCGACCTTGTCAGTGTCAGAGAAAACACCGTCCAGGCACTGCTCCAGTCCTCGTCTGACTCAAAACTGTCATTCCACTGACACCGCATCAAAACAACAACACGCAGACAAACGTTCCGTTTCTTTTCAACTCACTTCAGTCTGGAGCATAATTAAGTTCAGTCTGGAGCATAATTAAGTTCCTCCAGTCTAGAGCATTAGTAATTAAGTTCCTTCAGTCTGGAGCATGATTAAGTTCCTTCAGTCTGGAGCATAATTAAGTTACTTCAGTTTGGAGCATAACTAAGAGCATAATTAAATTACTTCAGTCTGGAGCATAATTAAGTTACTTCAGTCTGGTGCATAATTAAGAGCATAATTGTTACTTAATGACCGCTGTCCCGCGTTGTACCCCCTGGCACTGACGTTTATTGTACTGAATTCTCAGTGTGTCCGAAACAAAGAGTTTTACGTTACTTATTCATTGTTCACTGTATTTATTTATTCATTTATCACTTTATTTATTTAATCATTTTAGCCCTGTGCCCAGTACCTTACCTGGACTGAAGACCAGACAAACACTCTTTTTCTTTCAAGCTCAGTCATTCAGTCTGAGACTCGCACTGAAATCTGTCGTCTGCAGGATTTACTGGTCTTCCCAGTGGGCTCTGAAGGGTCCAGTCCGTTGTTGCAGAAAATAGAAACAACCGATGCTAAAACTGGCGTTTTCCCACTAGTCCTGATCTGTTGGCCGCCTTGGTACTAATCCGTGCATCCACGGGGATGTTTTTTTGTTGTTGTTGTTTTTTGTTGTTGTTTTTAATGAATAGCTT
Organism: Babylonia areolata; assembly: GCF_041734735.1. NCBI lineage: Eukaryota > Metazoa > Mollusca > Gastropoda > Neogastropoda > Buccinidae > Babylonia > Babylonia areolata. Next base: position 1,172,598 of record NC_134902.1, on the reverse strand, counting down.
GATTATTATCATTTTACAAGTAAAGTTCGTACGTCAGTGCGTCGTATGAGTGCATCAGTGGCGAGACAGTTCTCTTTTTCTCTCTCCCTTTCAGTCTCTGTGTGTGTGCTATTTACCCATGTGTGTGTGTGTGTGTGTGTGTGTGTGTGTGTGTGTGTGTGTGTGTGTGTGTGTGTGTGAATGTTTGAGTGCTTGTGAATTTGTGGACTCGGGCCTATTTCATGATTTGCTATCACTATCTACTGAAATGATTGTTATTGTCGTTGAGATGATTTGTTATGGAGCGCGGAGTACATGTTCTCCCCTGAATACAGACATCAACACTAGTTTGTCTGTGCCTGAGGTCTATTTGGCGTCGCTTTGAGCAATTCCTTATTAAGGTAAGTAATTTCAGACTGATAGCTCCAGGCGATATATAAATGTCTTCAGTTCACGTTATAATAGCTAAATTAGTCAGCGAAGATCAAATCGCGCTTCACAGTTTGTGACCTACATAATAAAGTTCCAGGTTCAAAGGACGAGCATCGTGTCAGCGCCATAGATATGTGTTCAGACCGATTAGTCAAGGCATAGACACTAGATTTTGTGTGTGTGTGTGTGTGTGTGTGTGTGTCTGTGGGCAAGGCGTGACCCAGACCAAGGGAAGCAACTCACTGAAAACACGATCTGCAACAAATAACACTGGAAATGAAGCCTGTTTCGGACAGATGCTTTGATTATGAAGGTCATCTACTCTGGTCACGTCCTCTGAACGTGGACACCTGCTATCAGTGTTATGCAATTCCTCTGAACAGTCAATGTATGTTTGGGACACATGCAGGCAGGTGGTCTCTGTACTCTTCCGGTACACCAGTACGCTTTGGATTGTTTCGGTACAGTATGTACCGATAAAAACCGGATGGGCCAAGACACGTTATGTAACGCTGGTCACAGCATGGAGGTCTGGAATCTGACTGCACTCAGCTTCACTTTAAATCGCTGTTGCAGGCTGTTTCAGGCTGTTTCTCTTTAACACTGGTTGACGAGACTGCCGTTTGAAATAAAAGAAAACGGTAAGTGTTCAGTTTACATGTGTGTCACGTTGTGTGTGTGTGTGTGTGTGTGTGTGATGTGTGTGATGTGTGTGTGTGTGTGTGTGTGTGTGTGTGTGTGTGTCATGTGTGTGTGTGTGTGTGTGTGCCCCGGGCCGTATGTGTATGTTAGACGAGTCAAGTCTCACACGTCTAATATCACTTACAGTGAAAAGACGTTAAACTAAAGAACGAAGAAGTCTCACACGGTGTGTGTGTTTGTGTGCCGTGTGTGTGTGTGTGTGTGTGTGTGTGTGCGTGTGTGTGTGTGTGCCAGTGTGTGTGTGTGTGTGTGTATGCCCTGGACCGTATGCGTACGAGTATGTTTGTGAAGTCTCACAGTGTGTGTGTGTGTGTGTGTGTGTGTGTCCTGAACCGTATGCGTACTAGTATGTTTGTCAAGTCTCACAGTGTGTGTGTGTGTGTGTGTGTGTGTGTGTGTGTGTGTGTGTGTGTGACACTGAGCTCTGTGTGAGTGAAATGCGCCGACGCGCGCGCGTCCAGTCCGTCAGTGTCAGTGCCGTGTGTGTGTGTGTGTGTGTGTGCCCCCAGTGACAGTGTGTGCGTGTGTGTGTGTGTGCCGTGTGTGTCACGGTGTGTGTGTGTGTGTGCGCCCAGTGGCTGTGTGTGTGTGTGTGTGTGCCCAGTGGCAGTGTGTGTGTGTGTCTGTGCAGGCTGAGGAAGGGATGTGGATGTGGGTGGAGACTGAGGCTGCATGAGAACTGGACTATTTGTCAGCCAGTCACGAATTTTGCTTCGTATTCACGGCTCTGTGCCATGGAAACTATTGCCACTGGATGAATTCATTATGGATTTAAGACTTCATCAGATAAGGGGTTTATTAACTGTTATCATTAATAGCTGTTATGTTTGTTGGTGTTATATCTTTATGCTTATTTTTTTCATTATCACCTAATTAAAAAAAAAAATTTTTTTCATGTGTGGTACACATGTACTTTGGCCCCACAGACAACTCACCACGCAGTGACGTCCCTTGCCCCAAACAACACCCATGTACTGTAAACAACTTCAATACAGCATGAGTTCAGTTCCAGAGACCGTATCGACATCTTCCATTCCACCAAACACGCCAATGCTGTCACTCTGGCCTGGACCACAGGTCTCATTGAAGGATATCGATTTTCCACACATCTGACTTCCGTTGCCCAAGTTGGGAGTGCCCGGTCTGGGAATTACACATTGATCTAAAAATATTTGTAGGCCACTGTTTCTGATGTCGTTACTTGTGTGAGTCAGCTGCGGACATGGCTCCAGTCTGCTAAAAAGGAAACATTTCACTGATTTTAAACTTTAATTGTTTGGTAATTGTACGGAGAACTTCACTCGGCATTGAAGGAGGAAGTTGATCAAGTTGATGGTGATTGCGAAATGGACGGGGGAAAGTTGAACTGACGCACGTCATGTGCAGTTGTTATGTGTCCTCGGTTCGACCCTATGAGATTCAACCTTGCAATTCTTTGGACAGTGATCCCGAGACTCAGCTCATCAAACATCAGTCGGTTAATTACACTGCGAGGCAGTGAAATAGTAAACTGTTAATGAAGTGGGTTTTCGCCCAGATTACAGTTGGCCAATATAAATTGTGCTCGTGCGCGCGCGCGTGCGCGTGTGTCACAGGTGGTGGTTTGTTTTGTTTTAAACTTGGGAAAGGCGACGGCAGGGTAAGCCCTTCAAGCATGTGCTTGTGTGTTTGTGTTTGTGTGTGTGTTTGTGTATGTGTGTGTGTATGCGTGTGTGTGTGCGTGCGTATCTCTGTGTGTATGTGTGTGTTGTGTGTGTGTGTGCGTGCGTATCTCTGTGTGTATGTTGCTCTGTGTTCTTATTTGTGCTTACTTTTCTAGGTCAAATACAGAATACTTTATTATCTCAATAAGAGAAATTCAAAATAATTTTCTTCAGATGGTTTTTAAAGTAAGTCACATTATATGAGTACTATAAAAAAATTTTAAAAGAATTTCCCATAAGTATTTCAGTGTTTCTGTGAGGAAACACAGTGAATCAATATTAGTGAACTGTTGTGTCACAAACCAAATATTCCTTTTTAATAACTGAGAAATTAACGATTAAATAAAGACTCCAGATAATTCTCCAATTAATCGGTCAGTCAGCCACAAATCCATTCATTCCATTAGTCAGTTAATCCACCAGTTTGTCACTCAGATCAGTCAGTTCTGTAATTAATCATCAGACAGTTCTGTAATAATTATCAGACAGTTCTGTAATAATCATCAGTCAGTTCTGTAATGATCATCAGTCAGTTGTGTAATAATCATCAGACAGTTCTGTAATAATCATCAGACAGACAGTTCTGCAATAATCATCAGTCAGTTCTGTAATAATCATCAGAAAGTCAGTTCTGTAATAAATCATCAGTCAGTTCTGTAATAATCATCAGACAGTTCTGTAATAATCATCAGACAGTCAGTTCTGTAATAATCATCAGTCATTCTGTAATAATGATCAGACAGACAGTTCTGTAATAATCATCAGACAGTCAGTTCTGTAATAATCATCAGTCAGACAGTTCTGTAATAATCATCAGACAGTCAGTTCTGTAATAATCATCAGATAGTTCTGTAATAATCATCAGTCAGACAGTTCTGTAATAATCATCAGACAGACAGTTCTGTAATAATCATCAGACAGTCAGTTTTGTAATAATCATCATAGTTCTGTAATAATCCTCAGACAGATGATCATCAGACAATCAGTTCTGTAATAATCATCAGATAGTTCTGTAATAATCATCAGTCAGTTCTGTAATGATCATCCGACAGTCAGTTCTGTAATTCTGTAATGATCATCAGACAGTCAGTTCTGTAATGATCATCAGACATACAGTTCTGTAATAATCATCAGATAGTTCTGTAATGATCATCAGACAGACAGTTCTGTAATAATCATCAGATAGTTCTGTAATGATCATCAGACAGACAGTTCTGTAATAATCATCAGACAGACAGTTCTGTAATAATCATCAGACAGTTCTGTAATAATCATCAGACAGTCAGTTCTGTAATAATCATCAGATAGTTCTGTAATAATCATCAGACAGTCAGTTCTGCAATAATCATCAGACAGTTCTGTAATAATCATCAGACAGTCAGTTCTGTAATAATCATCAGACAGACAGTTCTGTAATAATCATCAGTCAGTTCTCCAGTCAGTTCTGTAATAATCATCAGACAGTCAGTTCTGTGATAATCATCATACAGTTCTGTAATAATCATCAGTTCTGTAATAATCATCAGACAGACAGTTATGTAATAATCATCAGATAGTTCTGTAATAATCATCAGACAGACAGTTCTGTAATAATCATCAGACAGTCAGTTCTGTAATAATCATCAGACAGTCAGTTCTGTAATAATCATCAGTCAGTTCTGTAATAATCATCAGATAGTTCTGTAATAATCATCAGTCAGTTCTGGAATAATCATCAGTCAGTTCTGTAATAATCATCAGACAGACAGTTCTGTAATAATCATCAGATAGTTCTGTAATGATCATCAGACAGACAGTTCTGTAATAATCATCAGTCAGTTCTGTAATAATCATCAGATAGTTCTGTAATGATAATCAGACAGTCAGTTCTGTAATAATCATCAGTCAGTTCTGTAATAATCATCAGACAGTTCTGTAATAATCATCAGTTCTGTAATAATCATCAGTTCTGTAATAATCATCAGTCAGTTCTGTAATAATCATCAGACAGTCAGTTCTGTAATAATCATCAGACAGTTCTGTAATAATCATCAGATAGTTCTGTAATAATCATCAGATCTGTAATAATCATCAGACAGTCAGTTCTGTAGCAAATCATCAGACAGTTCTGTAACAAATTACCAGACAATCATTTCTGTAATAATTCACAAACCAATCAACCATAAATTGGTCAGCCAGTCAGTCTGTTTAAAATCAATCAGTTTTAGCCAGTGAGGCCATCGGCTCTTGGTTGGTTAGTCTGTATCACTCGGTCACTTTTAGTTGGTTGGTCTGTATCACTCCGTCACTTTTAGTTAATCAGCTGTAACTCAGTCAGCCAACAGCCTAACCACCACTAACGTACAGTGACCAGGTAATCAGCTGAACTACAGCCTCTCAGTCTGTCTGCTGCATGGTTTGTTGGTCTGTTGACGTGTGATGAGTGATGATGGTAATGACGATGTGTTGACGATGACTGCATGGTTTGTTTGTTGGTCTGTTGACGTGTGATGAGTGATGATGGTAATGACGATGTTGATGATGACAGTTGATGATGGAGATGATGATAAAAGTGACAATGGTGAAGAAGTTGATGATGATAATGATGGATGTGATGATGGTGGAGATGACTGACTGTGATGATGATATGATGGAGACTGATGGTGATGACTGATGATGATGGTGACGATGACGATGTGTGCAGACAGCATGGGGCACAGTGAGCAATGATGCTGATAATGACTGATGATGATGGTGATGACTGATGATGTTGATGATAAAGGTGATGATGATGATGACGACAGCGATGTGCACTGACAGCATGGTGCATAGTGAGCGATGATGTTGATGATGTCTGATGATGATGATGATGATGACGACGACAGCGATGTGTGCAGACAGCGTGGTGCATAGTGAGCGATGATGATGACTGATGATGGTGACGATGACAGCGATGTGTGCAGACAGCATGGTGCACAGTGAGCGATGATGTTGATGATGACTGATGATGGTGATGATGACGATGACGACAGCAATGTGTGCAGACAGCATGGTGCACAGTGAGCGATGATGATGACTGATGATGTTGATGATGACGATGACGACGACAGCGATGTGTGCAGACAGCATGGTGCACAGTGAGCGATGATGATGACTGATGATGGTGATGATGACGACAACAGCGATGTGTGCAGACAGCATGGTGCACAGTGAGCGATGATGGTGATGATGACGATGACGACGATGTGTGCAGACAGCATGGTGCACAGTGAGCGATGATGATGACTGATGATGGTGATGATGACGACGACAGCGATGTGTGCAGACAGCATGGTGCACAGTGAGCGGCGGAGGAAGGCGGGTGCCAAGGGAGAGCAGTCAGTGAAGAAAGTTCGCACAGCCCCCACCAACACCTCCCTCCTGCCCCCCTGCAAGGTGTGTGGGGAACCGGCTGCCGGATTTCACTACGGCGCCAACACCTGTGAGGCCTGCAAGGTGAGGCCAGGTGTCATGTCATTGTAATGTATAACGCTATGTGTCAACACCTGTGAGGCTTACCAGGTGAGGCCAGGTGTCATGTCATTTTAACACAGAGCATTATGTATCCATTATAACATAGAGCATGATGTATTCAGTATAATACAGAGCATTATGTATACAGTATAACACAGACCATTATATATCCAGTATAACATAGAGCATTATGTATCCAGTATAACATAGAACATTATGTATCCAGTATAACATAGAGCATTATGTATCCAGTATAGCATAGAGCATTATGTATCCAGTATAACACAGAGCATTATGTATCCAGTATAACGGAGCATTATGTAGCATTATGTATCCATTATTACATAGAGCATTATGTATCCATTATAACATAGAACACAGTGCATCCATTATAACAGGGCATCATGTATCCAGTATAGCATAGAGCATCATGTATCCAGTATAACATAGAGCATTATGTATCCATTATAACATAGAACACAGTGCATCCATTATAACATAGGGCATCATGTATCCAGTATAGCATAGAACATTATGTGTCCATTATAACATAGAACACAATGCATCCATTATAACATAGGGCATCATGTATCCAGTATAACATAGAGCATTATGTATCCATTATGATATAGAACACTATGATTCCAGTATAACATAGGGCATTATTTATCCATTATAACATAGAGCATCATGTATCCATTATAACATAGAGCATAATGTATAAATTATAACATAGAGTATCATGTATCCATTATAACAGAAACTGAAACACTATGCGTCCATTATAACATGTAACATTATGTATCCATTATAACATAGAGCATTATGTATCCATTATAACATAGAGCATTATGCATAAATTATAACATAGAACACTATGCGTCCATTATAACATACAGCCTTATGTATCCATTATAACAAAGAGCATTTTGGCACCATCACCTGTGAGGGTAGGTGTCATGTCATTGTAACACAGAACAATTATGTATCCATTAGAGCATTACATATCCATTATGACATAGAACATTATGGACACCAAAGGTGAGGACAGGTGTTGTATCCATTGTAACAGAACATTGTGGACACCAGGTGAAGACAGGTGTTGTATCCATTATAACAGAACATTGTGGACACCAGGTGAGGACAGGTGTTGTATCCATTATAACAGAACATTGTGGACACCAGGTGAGGACAGGTGTTGTATCCATTATAACACAGAACATTGTGGACACCAGGTGAGGACAGGTGTTGTATCCATTATAACACAGAACATTGTGGACACCAGGTGAGGACAGGTGTTGTATCCATTATAACAGAACATTGTGGACACCAGGTGAGGACAGGTGTTGTATCCATTATAACAGAACATTGTGGACACCAGGTGAGGCCAGGTGTTGTATCCATTATAACAGAACATTGTGGACACCAGGTGATGACAGGTGTTGTATCCATTATAACAGAACATTGTGGACACCAGGTGAGGACAGGTGTTGTATCCATTATAACAGAACATTGTGGACACCAGCTGAGGACAGGTGTTGTATCCATTATAACAGAACATTGTGGACACCAGGTGAAGACAGGTGTTGTATCCATTATAACAGAGAACATTGTGGACACCAGGTGAGGACAGGTGTTGTATCCATTATAACAGAACATTGTGGACACCAGGTGAGGACAGGTGTTGTATCCATTATAACAGAGAACATTGTGGACACCAGGTGAGGACAGGTGTTGTATCCATTATAACAGAACATTGTGGACACCAGGTGAGGACAGGTGTTGTATCCATTATAACAGAACATTGTGGACACCAGGTGAAGACAGGTGTTGTATCCATTATAACAGAGAACATTGTGGACACCAGGTGAAGACAGGTGTTGTATCCATTATAACAGAACATTGTGGACACCAGGTGAGGACAGGTGTTGTATCCATTATAACAGAACATTGTGGACACCAGGTGAGGACAGGTGTTGTATCCATTATAACACAGAACATTGTGGACACCAGGTGAGGACAGGTGTTGTATCCATTATAACACAGAACATTGTGGACACCAGGTGAGGACAGGTGTTGTATCCATTATAACAGAACATTGTGGACACCAGGTGAGGACAGGTGTTGTATCCATTATAACAGAACATTGTGGACACCAGGTGAGGCCAGGTGTTGTATCCATTATAACAGAACATTGTGGACACCAGGTGATGACAGGTGTTGTATCCATTATAACAGAACATTGTGGACACCAGGTGAGGACAGGTGTTGTATCCATTATAACAGAACATTGTGGACACCAGCTGAGGACAGGTGTTGTATCCATTATAACAGAACATTGTGGACACCAGGTGAAGACAGGTGTTGTATCCATTATAACAGAGAACATTGTGGACACCAGGTGAGGACAGGTGTTGTATCCATTATAACAGAACATTGTGGACACCAGGTGAGGACAGGTGTTGTATCCATTATAACAGAGAACATTGTGGACACCAGGTGAGGACAGGTGTTGTATCCATTATAACAGAACATTGTGGACACCAGGTGAGGACAGGTGTTGTATCCATTATAACAGAACATTGTGGACACCAGGTGAAGACAGGTGTTGTATCCATTATAACAGAGAACATTGTGGACACCAGGTGAGGACAGGTGTTGTATCCATTATAACAGAACATTGTGGACACCAGGTGAGGACAGGTGTTGTATCCATTATAACAGAGAACATTGTGGACACCAGGTGAGGACAGGTGTTGTATCCATTATAACAGAACATTGTGGACACCAGGTGAGGACAGGTGTTGTATCCATTATAACAGAACATTGTGGACACCAGGTGAGGACAGGTGTTGTATCCATTATAACAGAACATTGTGGACACCAGGTGAGGACAGGTGTTGTATCCATTATAACACAGAACATTGTGGACACCAGGTGAGGACAGGTGTTGTATCCATTATAACAGAACATTGTGGACACCAGGTGAGGACAGGTGTTGTATCCATTATAACAGAACATTGTGGACACCAGGTGAGGACAGGTGTTGTATCCATTATAACAGAACATTGTGGACACTAGGTGAGGACAGGTGTTATATCCATTATAACAGAACATTGTGGACACCAGGTGAGGACAGGTGTTGTATCAATTATAACAGAACATTGTGGACACCAGGTGAGGACAGGTGTTGTATCCATTATAACACAGAACATTGTGGACACCAGGTGAGGACAGGTGTTGTATCCATTATAACAGAACATTGTGGACACCAGGTGAGGACAGGTGTTGTATCCATTATAACAGAAAATTGTGGACACCAGGTGAGGACAGGTGTTGTATCAATTATAACAGAACATTGTGGACACCAGGTGAGGACAGGTGTTGTATCCATTATAACACAGAACATTGTGGACACCAGGTGAGGACAGGTGTTGTATCCATTATAACAGAACATTGTGGACACCAGGTGAGGACAGGTGTTGTATCCATTATAACAGAACATTGTGGACACTACAGGTGAGGACACGTGTTGTACTTGGCATGGATAGAGACTGAGATGGGTACCCATTGTGGACACCTGTAAAATCATCACAAATACCACCAAAAATGTAACAGGACGTGAGCAGGGAGATAACCATCACTGAAGAAACATTTTGGAATGAGTTGTTTCCCATCATATCACTGACCGTCATTTCACTCGCAGGCTGGCTGCCTTTTTTTTCTCTGTGAATAAGCAGTTGTCACACCGTTGGAAAACAGTGAGACACCATTGAAAGTTGGGTGACAGAAGAAACGAGTGCGTCAGTGTACCATTTTTTTGTGGTCAGAATGATCAACGAACACTGTTGTACGAGCAGGGATTTTTCCGGAGAACGCTGGTGCGAGGGCGAGGGTATCAGTGCGTCAAGGGAGATGAAAAGTGCAGCGTGGTGCAAGCTGGGAAGACGGCAAAGACAAAGATCTGTGCCCAGTGTCGCCACCTCAAGTGTCTGGCTGTGGGCATGTCCCCTGGAGGTGCGTGCCCTGTTTCACTGGGTTGTGGTGATCAGATAGATGTATTATGTTGCTGTTTAGGTAAAAAGATGAATGTGTGCCCGGCAAGACGAGGCTGTGCAGATGGAGATGGTTCATGTGTGTGTGTGGTAAACTTTAACTTTGTCATTTTCTCTGGAAATACTTTGTCTGCCAATACCAAATTTGGACTGAAAGTTGTGGGAAAAAAATCTTCACAGTCTTACCAGTAAACGGTTGTAATTCTTCCAGATGAAGCAGGATGAAGCTGTATTATCAGGTCATGAATGGTTTATTTTGTTGAGGATCCGGATGCAGAAAAGGCTGGGTTTGAAGATGGCATGACCTCATTTTTTCTTGTTCAAAATTAAAAGAAACGAAATACAAATTCAGGACAGAACACATACAGTGACACTAACTACATCATTGACGTGTTTACTGCATGTGAATATTTTAAAATGGATACTGAATGAATTGGAATAAACATAAAAGAAATTGAATGGACCATGTCACAGTTTTGGAGTGTTACTACACCTGTCGAACATGAATCTCCTTTACTGTGGACTTTAAAAAATTTCTTAAATGCCCAACATATACCAAAATAACATGATTTAAACAGCTTTATCACTTTCAATACTGCAATCAATTCATCACGCTTAAAAAAAAAAAGAGCTTAATTGTTAATATTTGAATGTCATTCATAGATGTGCAATAGTGCTGTGACTAAAACCATTTCTTTCCACCCGAACGTGCTTGGTTCGAATGTCCTTTTATGCCCCCCCACACCCCCCCTGCCACGCCCCCTTTCTTTTTACTTGAAGCTTCATAATAACAAATACAGAACACATTTTAACGATTAAAATAAAAATCTAAAAAAAATCATTTATTCATATCATTTAAGTGCATATCACAAGTGAGTCATGAAGGCCTTACCTCTCTTGTTATCAATATAATTCATGAGTGTTCGTGTATGAATGTTAACGTATGCATGTTGATGCATCGATGTTGATGTATGCATGTTGATGCATTGATGTGGATGTATGGATGTCAATGGTCGTGTCCAGCCATCAAGACAGGCCGCTACACCCATGCCAAACGTACCCAGGACATCCTGGAGTACAAACAGGTCATGGGGTCAGCCAGCAACAACCACCACCAGTCCTCCACCTCTGCATCTGCTGTGTCGCCATCTGGTGCAGATGTGGCGTCATCATCCACCGCATCCGCTGTGTCTTCATGTGAGGCAGACAGACTGTTGTCATCATCCACCTCAGACAGTGTGCCGTCCTTTCATTCACTGACATCTCTCACCGCCTCAATGTTCTCACCACCAGGTGTCAGCACCGACTCCCACAGTTCTTCTTCATCCGCCCTTTTCTCGGACAGCCCCCCCACCACCATCCCTTTCTCCGTCGCCCACTCCCCTGCACCCACTGATGCGTTAACAGCTTTCCTCAATCCAGCGCCCGGTGAAACGAGTGGTGTCGTGTCTCCTGTCGCTGTGACTCTGCGTGCCGACAGACGCCAGGCTGTGACGTCAGTGTCTCCCACCCCCTCAGCTGGCAGTGCCCACTGTGTCCCTCCAGCCTGTGTCCCAAGCGTTGTGGGTCAGTCCATGTCTGTGGCGGGGGAGGCGGGACGTGGCGACTCCTCATCCCCGGATCTGGCTGTGCTCACTCCCTTGTCCAGCGCCTCGTCCTCAGGGGAGAGCACTGCGGGGGACCTGAGTGATGCAGAGTGCAGGGACCTGACGAATCACCTGGTACAGACCCACAAAGTGCTGTACAATGACTGCTACAAGCTGAGCCCCGACAAAATGCTGCAGGCACAGAGGAACTGTTTTGTGAGTGTTCACACCTGCCTGTCTGTTTCTTTGTCTTCTTTGTTTTCTGTGTGTTGTTTTGCTGTCTGTGATGTGTGTTGTTTTGTTGTGTGTCAGTGATCTGTGTTGTTTTGCTGTGTGTCAGTGCTGTGTGTTGTTTTGTTGTGTGTCAGTGATGTGTGTTGTTTTGCTTTGTGTCAGTGCTGTGTGTTGTTTTGCTGTCAGTGCTGTGTGTTGTTTTGTTGTGTGTCAGTGATGTGTGTTGTTTTGTTGTGTCAGTGATGTGTGTTGTTTTGCTGTGTGTGATGTGTGTTGTTTTGTTGTGTGTCAGTGCTGTGTTGTTTTGCTGTCAGTGCTATGTTGTTTTGCTGTGTGTCAGTTATGTGTGTTGTTCTGCTGTCAGTGATATGTGTTGTTTGCTGTGTGTCAGTGACATTGTTCACATGTCCCCCCACCCCACCCCCACATTCGGTGTGGAGCAATCCCGGCAGTCCTTGCAGAGTGATTAGTGTCAGTTTTGTCCCCTTGGCAGTGTGTTGTGTGATGTCAGGACAAGTGTCAGTGTGATGTCAGGACAAGTGTCAGTGTGTTGTGTGATGTCAGGACAAGTGTCAGTATGATGTCATGTCAAGTGTCAGTGTGTTGTCAGAACAAGTGTCAGTGTGCTTGTGTGTTGTCAGGACAAGTGTCAGTGTGTTCTGTGTTGTCAGGACAAGTGTCAGTGTGTCCTGTGTTGTCAGGACAAGTGTCAGTGTGTTGTCAAGTGTCAGTGTGTTGTCAGGACAAGTGTCAGTGTGCTTGTGTGTTGTCAGGACAAGTGCCAGTGTGTTGTCAGGACAAGTGTAAGTGTACTTGTGTGTTGTCAGGACAAGTGTCAGTGTGTTGTCATGTCAAGTGTCAGTGTGTTGTCAGGACAAGTGTCAATCAGGACAAGTGTCAGTGTGTTCTGTGTTGTCAGGACAAGTGTCAGTGTGTTCTGTGTTGTCATGACAAGTGTCAGTGTGATGTCAGGACAAGTGTCAGTGTGTTCTGTGTTGTCAGGACAAGTGTCAGTGTGTTCTGTGTTGTCAGGACAAGTGTCAGGCCCAGATCGAGGTCTTCGGTCCCCTGGGCAGCGTGTCAGAGGAGGAGTACCAGCACCTGTACCAGACCACCGGCATCGATGTGGACGGTCGTCAGACCTTCATCAGTCAGTTCACTGAGGTACACACACTGCACACACACACACACACACAGAGAAGGAGGGAGGGAGAGATGAAGGGAGAGGGAGAGAGAGAGAGAGTGAGTGAAAGAGACAGAGAGAGGGAGGGGGAGAGAAAGAGGGAGTGAGAGAGAGGGAAGTAGAGAGAGAGAGAGAGAGGGAGGAGAGAGAGAGATAGAGAGAGTTAGAGGGGGAGAGATGGATGAGCAGTGTAAAGATAGAAGCTGAACCAGAGGTACGAGATGTGTTTCTAAGAAGACACGCACAGTTCCTTGGCCGCCTTCATGTCCACTGCTACACTGCAGATATGATCATGGCAAAGAATACACACTTCCAATTTCCCCCTCTCTGTAGAACACGCACACGTGCTCTGACACACATGAAACGATAGCACACATGCCTGTCACTCTTTCTGTGTGTAACTGTTAAACGTGTTTGATTTTGCCCTCATTATGTACACAGCTTTTAAGCATATGTTTCCTCCACAATCAAAACATTTGACCAAGCGTCTGATTGTGATGTGCTTAGACCCATCATTATCTTGTGGCCATGGAGCAGATAATAAAATGTATCATTATCTTGTGGCCATGAGCAGATAATAAAATGTACCATTATCTTGTGGCCATGGAGCAGATAATAAAATGTATCATTATCTTGTGGCCATGAGCAGATAATAAAATGTACCATTATCTTGTGGCCATGAAACAGATAATAAAATGTATCGTTATCGTGTGGCCATGAAACAGATAATAAAATGTATCGTTATCGTGTGGCCATGGAACAGATAATAAAATGTATCATTATCTTGTGGCCATGAAACAGATAATAAAATGTATCATTACCTTGTGGCCATGAAAAAAAATGAAGATACGGAGCCCTGTGTTGCAGGTGATGGAAGAAAAGATTCGTCAGCACATCGCCTTTGTCAAAACTATCCCAGGGTTCTCGGCACTCTCTGTGGGGGATCAGATCCGACTGATCAAAGGTACGCCATGTGTAATGCTGTGTGTGGACCTGAAAGAAACACACACCCCCACCCCACCCCCGCACCCCCACACACTCTTCACTCACTCTCAGGCCCATATTGATCAAAATGAAACTGTGCAACTTTTCCTCAGGATGTTTTAAGCTTTCACAAAAATCATGTGATCTTTAGATAAAATGTTTTTACTTCCACTGATTGTAATGTCACTGCCACCACACGACCTTTTCTTTTGTAATGTTACAACCATAATGATGACAACACGAGTGACCATGTCTTTGTTCCAAGCTGGGTGATTGTCTTTCCTCGTGCAGACAGCCGCTGTGAGGCGTCCGTGTTGTTCCAGACGTACGGCTACAACGAAGAGTTGAAGGTGATGACTATGCCGTCCGGGGGCACGTTCTGCCATCACCAGATGGAGAAAATCTGTGGCAAGGAGCGCACACACTTGAGGTTACACTGCCTGCAGATTGTCAAGAACCTGGGCTTGTGCTACAGTGAAAAAGTCCTTCTGAAATGTCTGATGCTCTTCACTCTGGGTGGGTGCTGCTGTTTTCATGTCAGTGTAGACACACTGTTTTCATGTCAGTGTAGACACACTGTTTTCATGTCCGTGTTCATGTCAGTGTAGACACACTGTTTTCATGTCAGTGTAGACACACTGTTTTCATGTCAGTGTAGACACACTTCTTCTGCTACTACTGCCGTTCCCTGATAACTAAAAATATTACATTTTGCACATTTACCTAAGAAAATGCATGTATGCATTGTGTTTATGTGTGTGTATAGTTTGCTTTGTATATGTGTGTATGTAACTTTGATTTGATGTGGTACATATAATATGTGTTTTTGAAAGCATCCAGAGCAGTTTTCTGGTAGAGTGCTATATAGTTATCCATAATCATCATAATTAGTAGTAGTAGTATTTAGCAAATGAAAATGGTAAACCATGTTCATCTACAGTGCTATACAGCTATCCATAATCATCATTATTAGTAGTATTAGTATTTAGCAAATGAAAATGGTAAACCATGTTCATCTACAGTGCTATACAGCTATCCATAATCATCATTATTAGTAGTATTAGTATTTAGCAAATTAAAATGGTAAACCATGTTCATCTACAGTGCTATATAGCTATCCATAATCATCATTATTAGTAGTATTAGTATTTAGCAAATGAAAATGGTGAACCATGTTCATCTACAGTGCTATATAGCTATCCATAATCATCATCATCAGTGTTAGTAGTATTAGTATTTAGCAAATGAAAATGGTAAACCATGCTCATCTACAGTGCTATATAGCTATCCATAATCATCATCATCAGTGTTAGTAGTATTAGTATTTAGCAAATGAAAATGGTAAACCTTGTTCATCTACAGCGCTATATAGCTATCCATAAACATCATCATCAGTGTTAGTAGTATTAGTATTTAGCAAATGAAAATGGTGAACCATGTTCATCTACAAAACTATCTCTGAGAGAGAGATGTAAATACTGCATGCTGCAACCAAACGGATACATAACACTGTACACAAGTGTAAGCACAGTATGTAGTTGAAAACTAAAAATAACGAATAAGGACTGTTGAACTAATATGAAACAGATGTTAACTCACTCGGGATGACAAGTTTTCTCCCGTGCTTTTCCCCAGAGACGGCCCATTTGTAAGGGTTTGGAAAAAAATTACCAAAAATACAAAATACAGAGTAAGAAAATGAAACTTTCAGAACTGGTTTATTACGTGTTGAGCTATTACATATATAAAAAAAACAACAACAAATTTCTCATCATTTTTACAGTTTTGCCATATGTAGAAAATACTGCCAATTTTTCACCCCTAATCACCATACCCATGCTCGCTTCCTGCATTAAATTCGCTTTCTTCTTCGTCATCATCCACCTCTTCAATGTCCGACCCTTCAGTTTGTAGCATTTCAAGTACTTCAGCAACCCTAAAACGTTGCCGTCGCTGCCTTGTTCGCTTCACATTTTGAGAAGAGCCCACTTTGCTAACAGGCTGGCACGCAAGCAGACGACCGGTCAGTGACTTTGTCAGCGTGTGTGCGAGACGGGCCACACATGGCAGGCTGACCAATCATACCATTCGATTGTGGAGCGACCCAGAATAGCGCACTCTGCTTGGCTAATCACAAAATCACGTGTACAGCGCGTGATGGATTTTTATTTCTTGAAAATGCTATTCCATTCCGTCGTCTGAAACCAAATACATTTTAGGTATGAATGCTTATGCATTCCTTCGTCCGGAGAGAGTTTAATTACACATACTTAACCGTGACCCAACTAGTGCAGACTCCGGCAGGGGTCTGACATTCCTGTCCTGTGCAAACTACTATCCGCCTATGCGGAGAAAACGAAAGCATGCATTCCTTCGTCCGGAGAGAGTTAAACATGCAAGATAGGTAAAGAAAGAAAACAAAAAAGAAAGAAAAAAATACATATATACCAAAACCCTAAATGGGAATTACTAAAGAAACTTGTTCTTACAATGATGGCTGTGACAACGGAGGTCCACAAACTATATAACTCAGTATATGTTAACCAGTAGATAAATCTAATACCGACATAATGTTCAATATCATATAGACACCAATGCAAAACAGACACAGGTACAGTGAAATTTATCACATCCTTTTTTCAAGTAACTAATAACGTTTAAAAAGGTTGACTTTTCAGAAATCAGGTAAGTCGACCATTGCGTAAGTCGACTGTTTTGGGGGTGTGGGGGGTCCCTAAGGGGTCGGCTTATCAGGGGTCAACTGTTTGTGACACAGTGTGTGATGTGTGACTCAGTGTGACACAGTGTGTGATGTGTGACTCAGTGTGACACAGTGTGTGATGTGTGACTCAGTGTGACACAGTGTGTGATGTGTGACTCAGTGTGACACAGACAGTGTGTGATGTGTGACTCAGTGTGACACAGTGTGTGATGTGTGACTCAGTGTGACACAGTGTGTGATGTGTGACTCAGTGTGACACAGTGTGTGATGTGTGACTCAGTGTGACACAGTGTGTGATGTGTGACTCAGTGTGACACAGACAGTGTGTGATGTGACATTGTATGACGCAGTGTGTGATGTGTGACACTGTATGACACAGACAGTGTGTGATGTGACAGGCCAGGACGTTGACGACCCCCAGACAGTGAGCGCCCTCCAGTGACACAGTGTGTGATGTGTGACACAGACATTGCGTGATGTGACAGGTCAGGAGGACGTGGACGACCCCCAGACAGTGAGCGCCCTCCAGTGGCGCATGGCACAGTGTCTGGTGTGGCTGCTGAAAGACAACGGCCGTCCACATCCCTCTCGCTTCTTCGCCCACATCATTGCCGCATTCTGCCACATGAAGGAGCTCAACAAGGTCTTCTACGACTGGGTCAAAAGCGAGCCCTTCGCTCACTATGCTCAGTTCAAGAACAACAGACTGCTGGCCGAGTGGTTCTCCAGCAGCTGAGGACCGAACCACTGCACCTCGGAAACAGACACCACTGCACCATGGCAACCGACAGACACCACACCATGATAACAGGCACCACCGCACCATGGCAACAGGCACCACCGCACCATGGCTGTTGTGCACCACCGCACCATGGCAACCGACAGACACCACCACACAGACACCACCACACCATGGCAACAGACACCACCACACCATGGCAACAGACACCACCGCACCATGGCAACAGACACCACCACACCATGGCAACAGACACCACCACACCATGGCAACAGACACCACCACACCATGGCAACAGACACCACCACACCATGACAACAGACACCACCGCACCATGGCAACTGACAGACACCACCACACCATGGCAACAGACACCACCACACCATGGCAACCGACACCACCACACCATGGCAACCGACACCACCACACCATGACAACAGGCACCACTGCACCATGGCAACCGACAGACACCACCACACCATGGCAACAGACACCACCACACCATGGCAATAGACACCACCACACCATGGCAACAGACACCACCACACCATGGCAACCAACAGACACCACCACACCATGGCAACAGACACCACCACACCATGGCAACAGGCACCACTGCACCATGGCAACCAACAGACACCACCACACCATGGCAACAGACACCACCACACCATGGCAATAGACACCACCACACCATGGCAACAGACACCACCACACCATGGCAACCAACAGACACCACCACACCATGGCAATAGACACCACCACACCATGGCAACAGACACCACCACACCATGGCAGCAGACACCACCACACCATGGCAGCAGACACCACCACACCATGGCAACAGACACCACCACACCATGGCAACCAACAGACACCACCACACCATGGCAACAGACACCACCACACCATGGCAACAGACACCACCACACCATGGCAACCAACAGACACCACCACACCATGGCAACAGACACCACCACACCAGGACAATAGGCATCAGACATCTGACAAGGACACTTGTAACAATGTATCTTCTGTCATGCCAGCTCTGCTGAACTCAGAGATGTTTCAAACCAAAGGTGGAATGGTTTGTGGTGCAGCACATTGGGACACTGTTCCGTCCACTGTGATGACTGGTCTGTCCAGAGAAATCAGGCTCTACTCATTGATTTATTTCCTCGTTTCATGATACAATACCTGACAAAATTTCGGAAGGTCTCTTCCCCGAACCAATAAATTGTAATATTTACGGCTACCTTTTTGTACTGAATATAGTGAAGTCCAAAAGCTGGGCAGCTGCATTCTCATATTACTCTTTATTTGTTTGTTTGAGTTTGGCAAGACAGTTTTCATCACTTTTAATAAACCTGTATTGGAAAGGAAATTTGTGGTCATGTAATACTTTTCTCTAAATTCAGCATATGACATAAGGTTATCGTTTTCTTGATAAAGATCTGCAACATTACAGATGCCCTCTCATATCCATTCCCTTTTATTTAGCTCAAGATCATTCAAACCAAACTTGTTATAATAAAATATTGGTTTGGCCAACATTTGTGCTTCATTTTGTGGCCAAATTGTGTTTGCAGAATCTTTAAAGGCATTAAAAACATCCTTCCAAAACTCATAGCAAGTAAAATAATTTGGTCTATATTTATCAATATCTTGAATTTGAGGATGCAAAAAGATAATTACATTTTTCCATTTAAGCTTTGAGGTTTTTTTTTATTGTTCTTATCGAACTCAACCATAATTCCTAGAATTCAAATGCAGAGAATAAAAATATATGGTGAAACAGGATCACCCTGCCTACAACCTCTCAAAACTTCAAACCACTGACATGCTTATCCATTAACTATTACAGATGACTTAATATTTTTGTAAGATATTTCAATCCAAGAGCAAATATCTTTGCCAAAGCCAAAAGCTTTTAGTACTTTTGTCATAAATGTCTGATCCAAGGAGTGAAATGCTTTCTCTAAATCAACACAGAGCAAGAGTCCTGGTAAATTACTATCAGTGAGATAAAGAATTGAATCATAAATAAGTTTAATGTTATCTCCTATGCATCACTCACTTACAAATCCTGACTGATCTTTGATTATGAGAGTTTGCAATTGTCATTTTATTCTGGAAGCAAAACCAGAAGAACCGTTGTTAGATGAGTCAGCAGTTTATTATGTATTCTTTTGGTTTGCCTTCTGTCAGTGTACATGTTATGATACTTTCTTTGTAAGTATTTGATCATTCCTTTTTATCGAATCCTTCATTAAGTGAAATGACAATAAAACACGGACTCTTTAAAAAATTAAAATAAATAAATAAATAAATAAATAAAATAAAAATTCACACAGAAATCGGTCTGTTCTGGGACTCTTTCCATTTTTCATGTTTTAGAGCGAGTCCAGCTTTCTCCATAGTGATTTTACCATTTCATGATAAATGTGAAGATAACTATGCACTGATTTATATCTTATGTGAAAAAATACAGAACAGTCCATGCATTCCATGATGTGTGTAAAACAATATAGAAATGTGCATTTGCTGTCATACACTGTACCACGTCAAACTGATGCAAACCAGGCCTATCTGTTGGCTCTTCTCGGCCAAAATTTATCGCGGCAACTCAGTGATACGACACCTCGCCATCAGATCACTGTCTGCTAGCCAATGAAATGCCGTTTCCGGCAGGAGATAAACAATCATTCTCAATGGCCGCCATTTTTCAGCTAAGTGACATTATCGATTTGCTCCGTCTTTGCCAACCTTTCATGCCTTAGAAATGTTATTTCCATGCACGTTTGCTGTTTGTTGCGGCTTTCCGGGACATTTTTGTCTCGGGATTCATATATCTTACATCATACTCCTCATTTTCACGATATGTGTGAAACTATATATATATATATATATACCTGTGCACTGATTTCTGCCATGTCATGGCGTTTCTATGAAACACTGTAGAACTGTGCACTGATTTCTGTCATGTCATGACTTCTGTGAAACACTATAGTATAGACTTGTGCACTGATTTCTGCCATGTCATGGTGTTTGTGTGAAACACTATAGAATTGTGCACCGATTTCTGTCATGTCTTGACTTCTGTGAAACACTATAGTATAGACCTGTGCACTGATTTCTGCCATGTCATGGTGTTTGTGTGAAACACTATAGAATTGTGCACCGATTTCTGTCATGTCTTGACTTCTGTGAAACACTATAGTATAGACCTGTGCACTGATTTCTGTCATGTCATGGTGTTTGTGTGAAACACTATAGAACTGTGCACTGATTTCTGTCATGTCTTGACTTCTGTGAAACACTATAGTATAGACCTGTGCACTGATTTCTGCCATGTCATGGTGTTTGTGTGAAACACTATAGAACTGTGCACTGATTTCTGTCATGTCTTGACTTCTGTGAAACACTATAGTATAGACCTGTGCACTGATTTCTGTCCTGTCATGGTGTTTGTGTGAAACACTATAGAATTGTGCACCGATTTCTGTCATGTCTTGACTTCTGTGAAACACTATAGTATAGACCTGTGCACTGATTTCTGCCATGTCATGGTGTTTGTGTGAAACACTATAGAATTGTGCACTGATTTCTGTCATGTCTTGACTTCTGTGAAACACTATAGAATTGTGCACTGATTTCTGTCATGTCTTGACTTCTGTGAAACACTATAGAATTGTGCACTGATTTCTGTCATGTCTTGACTTCTGTGAAACACTATAGTATAGACCTGTGCACTGATTTCTGCCATGTCATGGTGTTTGTGTGAAACACTATAGAACTGTGCACTGATTTCTGTCATGTCTTGACTTCTGTAAACACTGTAGTATAGACCTGTGCACTGATTTCTGTCATGTCATGGTGTTTGTGTGAAACACTATAGAACTGTGCACTGATTTCTGTCATGTCTTGACTTCTGTGAAACACTATAGAATTGTGCACTGATTTCTGTCATGTCTTGACTTCTGTGAAACACTATAGAATTGTGCACTGATTTCTGTCATGTCATGGTGTTTGTGTGAAACACTATAGAACTGTGCACTGATTTCTGTCATGTCATGACTTCTGTGAAACACTATAGAATTGTGCACTGATTTCTGTCATGTCATGGTGTTTGTGTGAAACACTATAGAACTGTGCACTGATTTCTGTCATGTCACGATGCATTTGAAGCACGATGTATAGTTAATGTCCAGTTCATATATATATATAAAAAAAAAAAATTCAAATGTGTAAACCATTTCTTGAAAAGCTTATCAAGATATAAAGTCAGGTGATGGTGGTTGCAAAGAAAAACGATAATATATTACTTCACCACACGCACTGTGACAGACAAGCAAAACAAGGTTATCACATGGACTTACTTTGTGAAGACAGGTGGGTGACGAATGGTGACAGAACAGTGAAGTGACAGGATGAACAATACAGGCATCACTTGAAGCCAGGAACATTCAGTATCAGCCATCACTTTCCAGCACTGACACTGTCCAACATCACTATCCAGCACTGACACTGTCCAACATCACTATCCAGCACTGACACTGTCCAACATCACTATCCAGCACTGACACTGTCCAACATCACTATCCAGCACAATCACTATCCAATCAGCACTGACACTATCCAACATCACTATCCAGCACTGACACTGTCCAACATCACTATCCAGCAATGACACTGTCCAACATCACTATCCAGCACAATCACTATCCAATTACCACCATCAGTATCAACCATCTCTACCAATATCAACCACTGCTATCAACATCAACCATCACTACCAATCACTACCTGGGGATATTTCAATCCATTCTGTTTCTGACTAAATAAAAATCTGCCACTGATTATTATTTGTACACTGGGAGATATTTTAATCCATTCTGTTTCTGACTAAATCAAGCCTGCCACTGATTATTATTTGTACACTGGTCAAACTCTGTGGTGGCTGATTCAACCTGTTGCTCAATGCGTTTACAATATAAGCATGCTTCCCTCAGCACAAATGGACTGTTGTTATGCTCCTTCATATTTTTTGTCTCTTTATTGATACAGTTGTTAAACTTTTTCCAGGTGTGATTATTAACGGTATTACAGCTTCTGTTTATTCATGTGCTCTTGTTGCTGCATGTGTGTGTGTGCCACTTGATTATTGTATGGATGTAACATTGAGCAGAAACTTTGTTATTGTATGGATATAACTTTGAACAGAAAGAAAAAATGTGTAAGTGCCTCTAGTTATTGGGCTGATGTTTACTTTGGGATGAAGCGGTTTCCTTTCCTGTGATATCTGTTCATTTCTACACTCCCTGTTTCTTTGTTTCAATTCCTGTGTTTAGCAAAGAAACCCATTCCTGTATTTTGACGCAAGACCAGCTGAGGGCAGCACTTTTGGACAATAAACCATTCCATTTCAATGATCTGTTTTCTTGTGGTGTCAGTGTGTGTGTGTGTGTGTGAGAAAGAGAGAGTGTGTATGAGAGACAGAGAGAGAGAGAGAGTGTGGAAATGGGGGTATAGTGGGGGAGGAATAATATAATATCAAGAGTTCAGTATTAAACAACACTGGTAAACAAAAAAGGGCAAGTCATGTTCAAAATATATACTGTCATAGACCACCACATATTTTATCAAAAGCACTGGTAATACAACAAAGGCGCTGTAGTCAATGATAAAATTAGAGTCTTTATATACAAATCAATCAAAACAGCTGCATTATATACATGTAATATGCAAATAATGTACAAAGCAGATGAAGAAAATTTTGCAGTCCACAGTGCAGTGCGATACAAATTCCATCCTAACTGACATGCATGTCTTCAGTCCTAAATCCACAGAGCACTCTTCAATTTGATACAAATTCCATCCAAACTGACATGCATGTCTTCAGTCCTAAATCCACAGAGCACTCTTCAATTTGATACAAATTCCATCCAAACTGACATGCATGTCTTCACTCCTAAATCCACAGAGCACTCTTCAATTTGATACAAATTCCATCCAAACTGACATGCATGTCTTCAGTCCTAAATCCACAGGGCACTCTTCAATGTGATACACATTCCATCCAAACTGACATGCATGTCTTCACTCCTAAATCCACAGGGCACTCTTCAATGTGATACAAATTCCATCCAAACTGACATGCATGTCTTCACTCCTAAATCCACAGAGCACTCTTCAATTTGATACAAATTCCATCCAAACTGATATGAATGTGATACAAATTCCATCCAAACTGACATGCATGTCTTCACCCCTAAATCCACAGAGCACTCTTCAATTTGATACAAATTCCATCCAAACTGACATGCATGTCTTCACTCCAAATTTCACAGAGCAAAGAATCCTCAATGTGATACAAATTCCATCCAAACTGACACGCACATCTTCTTCACCCCTAATTCAAAGAGCAAAGAATCTTCTATGTGATGCAAATTACATCCAAGCTGACATGCATGTCTTCACTCCTAATTCCACAGAGCAAACAGTCTTCAATGTGCCCTCAGGAACTCAAGGTCACACAGCAGAGGCCAGTGCCCTCAGTGACTCAAGGTCACACAGCAGAGGTCAGTGCCCTCAGTGACTCAAGGTCACACAGCAGAGGTCAGTGCCCTCAGTGACTCCAGGTCACACAGCAGAGGTCAGTGCCCTCAGTGACTCAAGGTCACACAG
Source organism: Babylonia areolata (assembly GCF_041734735.1). Lineage (NCBI taxonomy): Eukaryota > Metazoa > Mollusca > Gastropoda > Neogastropoda > Buccinidae > Babylonia > Babylonia areolata. Next base: position 1,148,100 of record NC_134902.1, on the reverse strand, counting down.
CAGAGGTCAGTGCCCTCAGTGACTCAAGGTCACACAGCAGAGGTCAGTGCCCTCAGTGACTCAAGGTCACACAGCAGAGGTCAGTGCCCTCAGTGTTCACACTATCTCACACCTGCTGACCACAAGGAAGCCCTGTCTCACTGTCTGCCGCCTTCTTTTTATTTTCATTCGTCAGGTGGCGCTGTCTGCCTTCTGCCTTGCAGTGTGGGAACAGCTGCCTGGACTCTGCCTCTCTCTGCGTCATGCTGCTCTTCCCATGAAAATCACTGCGTGAGGACTTTACAAAGTTTTGTACTTGGGGGGGGGTGTGTGTGGTGTGTGTGTGTGTGGGGGGGGGGGGGGGGGGGGGGGGGGCACCACTCTGCTATTTCTGTTTACAAGTCAGTTGTTTTCTTTTCAGACGTTGCCTCTGCCTGAAGGTGAGGCTGTACTCAGTCTCTGGAGTGTCCGACACCAAAATCTTCCCACAGCCTCGTTTCCCTGGCGACGCTGGCTGCAGGTACCTCATGGCCTCTCTCACCTTGCCCTGCAGTCGCCGAGATCGCCTCGGTCTGTCTCCCTCAAGGGATCCTCCCCCTGCTGGGCTTCTAGCAGTCCTGGGTGTTGAGGAACTCCTTGTGGAGGAAACACTGCCAGCCCAGCGGTCATCCTCGCAGCGTGGAAGCTGTGAGGCACGTCTGTTCAGCGACAGGTCGACAGCATCGTCTGAAGGGCTGGGAGCAAACAGCGCCACCCTCAGCGGAATCGGAGCCACTCTTGCAGTCAGTGGGGTGTTACTGGAGGACGGTGAGGCACTGGAGGTGTCCAGGGGAGAGGACAAAATGCCAGAATTGTACCCTTTTTTCCCCTTCACTCCCTGCTCATCTGAAATGATGTGTGAATTTTCATCTTCACAATGAAAAGAATTCCCTTCTGATCGCAAGGCGGTGAAGTTTTGGGACGGTTCCTGTGGTCTCTTTGTGCGATCTGAGGGGGCGGGCTGGTCCATGGAGGAATCAGGGGACAGCGACTGTCTGCTCCAGTCCAAGGAACCGAGGGCCAGAGACAGGCGATGACGAAATCCCACAGACTGCCTGGAAGACCTCCTCCTCCTGACTGATTCTGCACAGCCATAGTCTTCTTCACCACTGACATGGCTGCTTCTGGCAGCACGTCTGTCACCTCTCTTGCTGCTTCCCTCCTCAAAGTGAGAAAGACGCCTCTTTTCCTCACTCACATGACAAAGACGCCTCTTTTCCTCACTCACATGAGAGAGATGCCTCTTTTCCTCACTGACACTCACATGAGAAAGACGTTTGTTCTCTACAGGTTCTGACAACTCTCCACACCCTGCTGCCTTTGGGGCCGGCTTTCTTTGAGATGTGGATTCATCACCGACGAAGCGAAGAGCTGGAAACTTGCTGCGGGAGCCATGTCCATGAGTTCCAGTCCCAGGGTTCTCCTTGGTGGATCGGTCGCCATGGTTCCTGCTGATGTTTCGTCGTTGACGTGTCTGGCGACGTTTTTCAACAGACAGAGCTACCCCCCCAAACTGTGGCGACACCTTGAACAAGACAGACAGGACTTCACCACTCATGTCATAGCCACTCAACCCTAACCCTAACCCTGATCTTGAACAACAAGACAGGACTTCACCACTCATGTCATAGCCACTCAACACACTGACTGTGCAACAGGAAAAAACCTTGACCTTTCATCTACAATTTCAGCAGGGATCATGTCACTATGGCCAGTCACTAAACCATGTTTGATGAACACTGGGTGAAAATTAGTCATTGCAAATGCAAGATAGGAGTTCAATTCTGCTCTTCTGTAATGAATTGCAAAATAGTATCCTTGACCTTTGATCTTGCTTATCACATTATAGGAATGGGTTACTGGAAAGATGTTATTCATACCCACCATCCCACAATGTTTGATTCCAATAACACAAAATACCAACATCAGTTTACAATAAACACACATCTACCCACACAAACGCACACACAATCACACACAAAGTCAGGATGATTACAGGGACACATTTTGATTACATATGTCAAAAAAGGAAGGGATAATCTAACACACACACTGAAAACAAAAGTCTGCAGCTGACTGACCCAGGGGATGGTGCAGTGGCTGTCCACAGGAACGGTCAGCGCAGTGACTGGGTTGTCAGCACACGGTACTGGGCTCAGCGGATGACGCGGATTCTCCACTGGACTTTCTTCGAACGCCAGGGATCGTTTCCTGGGATTTCCTTTCCTTTTGCGCCTCCCCATTCCTTGCACCTGGGCATGATGATGATGATATGATATGGATACTTATAATTATGATCAGTCACAACCCACTGACTTTGCAGCTGCAACACATGCCACTTGTGGCTAAGGTATGATCATAATCCATGTATGTAGGCACTAGTGGCTAAGGTATAGTCATAATGCTTGTCTGTAGCCACTGGTGGCTAAAGTATAATCATACTGCATGTATCATGTATGAAACCACAAGCAGCTAAGGTATAAGTTATTAACCATAATGCATGTATGAAGCCACTAGTGGCTAAAGTATAATCATAATGCATTTATGAAGCCACTTGTGGCTAAAGTATAATCATAATGTATGCATGAAGCTACTAATGGCTCAGGTATAATCATAATGTATACATGTATGAAGCCACCAGAGGCTAAAGTATAATCATAATGTATGTATATAGCCACTGGTAGCTAAGGTATAATCATAAAGCATAGTATAGTAATACTATTAACATTTACTCTACATTTCTTCCATTCAGTTTCATTTCAATGACAGAAAAAGTTAACATTGTAACATATACTCTACATTTCTTCCCCTCTTGAATGCTGCAAAGAAGGTCAATAAAAGAGTGGATCCGGGGAAGAAATGTAAAGTACATTATGATGATAATAAATGGTCAATTGATAAATCCAAAACCAATCTGCATCTTTTTCGAAATGAAAGAACACTGGGGAAGAAATGTGGATATTGGAAACAAAAGCTTTATGAATAAAATGTAGAACCAATAAAATGCATAAACAACACATTAATCAAACAATAAATGAACTGACAAACAAATTATTAAATCTTTTTAGCGACGTGCAATGTGCCCTATTATTGTTTCTTTGGTATTACTTTGTGCAGAAAAATATGTCTAATTATTGTAAAACTTTCAGGGTCTTGGGCGTTGGAAGGCGCTATAGAAATTTCCATTATCATTATTCAGGACCACGCCTCGACCACACCACCCTTCACGGAGAAAGACGATAGCCATGAATAACTTTACTGGTTAAACTCACGATATCTAGGATATCGAAAATGCAAAATATCGCAGATCGCTATTTGTTCCGTTGTCCACGTTCAGATGCCAGGAAAGTAATTCTATAACTATATCAAAATTTCTATCGTTCAGAAGCAAAACTAAAATAAAGCTGTAACCAGCAATACTGGGTTTATTTACCTGAACACAAACAATCACATCCAGGAGTCATTACTCTGATGTTGAATCGTCCGCCATTGCGCTCAACCAAGGTACGTAACTCTCTCTTTCTCTCCTGGATACATGAAAAAATAATAGGAACGAAAAAGTCAAAGGTGTTGTTATGTTTATTTTCTTTGTTATGAAAAGAAGACAGTGTTTTCTTAAAGCTCAAAGCATCTTTTTTTTGTTATTTAACAAGAGTCAAATTATCATAATTGTGTCAACAATATATATATATATATATATATATACACATACATACATATATATATATATATTGTTAGACACTTCCCATATTGAACCCCGCCTCGAAATGCTGCATCAGTGCATGCAAATCTGTTGTCATTTTGCGTTCTGTTCGCTGTTCCAATTCTGATTATCGATTCCTGTAAAGCCTTCCCCAAACTCCAAATGTGTGTGTATGGTATATGCCCATACGACAGTCAACTAAAAACACCACCACCAAAAACCCCACTCATTCATTCTCTGTTTTGTTTCTTTGTTCTCATGTGGTGCGGTGGCCCAGATACAATATACTTGACTAGGAAGCCAGCCTACACAGGTTCAGCCTCCCCCCCCCCCCCCTCCCCGCGCAGGTGGTCCTGGTTCAAGTCTTTTGGGTGGGAGTTTATACCAAGGTTCAGTGAGCAGCATACACTGTCAGTGCGAAAAGGAACCCACAGCAACTGATGAGTCCTTCTTCTTCAAGTCTGCATGGGCTGCAAGTCTGTTTATTCACTCAGAACATGAGGTGGGCCTAATATGTATGACCACTTTTGTAATCATGTTTGCAAACTATTTAGGTATTCATACTGTTTTGGTGCATGCTGTTGAGTCTGCTTGTTTTTTTCACAATCCACCCAGTATTGATATTATTGGATGTTCAGTGTGTTTGTGTGGTCCTGTAACTGAGACACGCAAGATGAAGGGCACTGGCAGATGTTCAACCTTAAGAGCAGTTTCAGATTCTTTACATGGCTAAAAAAAATGCTTTCACATCACCATAAATTAAGACAATTACTTCATTAATTTTTCACCAGATGAAGTGAATAGAGTTTGGTGATTTTTTTTTTCTTCTTCTTCATTGGGCTGCAACTCCCACATTCACTCATATGTACACAAGTGGGCTTTAATGTGTATGACCGTTTTTACCCCGCCATGTAGGCAGCCATACTCCGTTTTTGGGGGTATGCATGCTGGGTATGTTCTTGTTTCCATAACCCACCAAATGCTGACATGGATTACAGGATCTTTAACATGCGTATTTGATCTTCTGCTTGCGTATACACATGAAGGGGATTCAGGCACAAGCAGGTTTGCACATGTTGACCTGGGAGATCGGAAAAATCTCCACACTTTATCCACCAGGCGCCGTTACCGAGATTCGAACCCGGGAGCCTCAGATTGAAAGTCCAACGCTTCAAACACTCAGCTATTGCACCCGTAATTTTTTTCCCCTTAAATGTGAGAAAATAGCTTGCAAACAAATGGAGTCAAAAGTCAAGACTAAAGTGCTGAACTTTGTTCTTTTAATGACAAAAAAATGACAATTATCTAAACAGGAAAGTGTCAGAAAAAACCTGAGAACCAGCTGCCATGGTGAAGTGGTTAGAGTCAAGACTAAAGTGCTGAACTTTGTTCTTTTAATGACAAAAAATGACAATTATCTAAACAGGAAAGTGTCAGAAAAAACCTGAGAACCAGCTGCCATGGTGAAGTGGTTAGAGTAGCGGACTTACAGCTGGGAGGATGTGGGTTTGATTCCCAGCAGAGATGGATTATTTGGCCTGTGGCCGGCTCCTATCCAGAGTCGAGTACGTTATGGGCTTAAATGGGAAGACTGGGACCACACCGTTGAGTATCATCCACTTCACAGATGCGTCTTTGGGTGTGTTGCTCAAATTTCCTGACCAACACTGCAAGTGTCTGTATCTCTCAGGCCAGGTTAACGCCGGGAATCATCCTGGAAGGATACAACCTTGTCATGTAGTCCCAAACCTAAATGGACCTCCATAGCACAATCATCATCATCACTCTCCTCCTCCTTCATCGTAAAAAAAAAAACAACAAAAAAACCCCACCACCAAAGGCTGTGGTCTTTAAGCCATGCTGTCATGGTGACCTCTGTTTCCATCCCCCTCCACTTCCGTACTAGGGGCGAGTCCTGTTGGGGTCTTCAGTTCTGGCAGATTCATGTCATGGGACTGTCACTGGGGGGTGGGGGGGATGCTCACTGTCTGGCTCTGCGACTAAGCCATTATTGTCATCAGTAGGGGGCTTAGTCCATGGCGTCCTAAGTAAATTAAATCAGAACAGTCACTACTGAACACCACCACCAAAGTGATTCAACTGCAGTGCAGGGTCTCCTCTGGTGTGTGGCCTCCTGGTGACCTTACATCAATGGTCCCCTGTGAACTGCCGGTGCTGGGACCACAGTGGGACGAATCCAGGTGTGGTTGTATGGGGGGGCGGGGGGCATTTGGAATGAGTGGTGTGGCAGGAATGCCACTGAAATGGCACAAGTCACTGGACAGCAAAAGAAAAAGAAGAATAAAGAAGAATAAAACGTGAGTGTTGTGGACAATCTTCTTATCCATACAGCATTCTTTATTCATGAAATGTGTACAAACATCACAAAATTATGTCTAACTTTTTACACATTTCCATAATTGCCTAAGTCAATAAACTTGCAATAAGTGTACCTCTGTGGCTAACAACCCCTTAGAACATCAAGTGTCTCTTTGTCACACAGCAAAACAAAGACATTCAACAAAGGGACAGAGAAATGGAGAGGGATGAACAAAAAGCATATCACACAAAAAACTTGATAATTTTATTAGTCATGTACAAGCAGCCCCTCTGAATCAGTTGGGCATGTGCACGAATGACAAGTGTGAAAACGCTTTGATACGTCTCTTCACAGGTTTCAGTTCTTTACAAATACTTTATTGACACTATAACTGTTGGAAAAGCAGAGGCAATTTGCTCTGAGCACAATGTAGCTGTAAGAAACCATTTCTTTATGTGTAAAACACTACCACTCACAAACCATACTCAGCAACCAGAATGTAAAGACAAAAAAACCCAAAAAAACAACAGTACACAAAGAAAGAACCCAGCACGGCTACAGCTGGAAAACTGGAAAAAAAAAATGTAAATGCGGCAAGCAACATGTTCATGTCGCTAACATGCTCATGACAAAGGTTTCACAGAGAGACACATTCTAATTCAGAATTTTCTGTCCATCATCAGAAACAAAACACACAATTTTCTTGAAGCTGTCTCATCAGTCATATTCCAGTCACATGAGAAACTTCCAGCCACTACAATTTGACAGCGGCTCTGAGCTTGGCTGACCGAGACCGAGGGTTGGCATCCACTTCCTGAACGGACGGAGTGAGGACCTTCTTGACCAGCGGCCTCCACCTTTTGTCCAGCAGAGGGGTCACGACCTCCAGAGGGTGGATGTGGGCGGAGTTCCGGTGGTGGTCGCTGAGGGTCATGTTGGCCTGAGCGTCCATCTCAATGCCATGAAAGTGACGCTTGACGATGCGGTCTTCCAGTGAGTGGAAGGCGATGACCACACAGCGCCCCTGGGGACGGAGGTACCTCCACGCCACCTCCAGTCCGTTGTTCAGTTCGTTCAGTTCGTTGTTGACGAAGATTCTGAGAGCCTGGAACACTCTGGTGGCTGGGTGGGCGTGTCGCTGTAGCTTGTCTGTCTTGAAATTCCTGAACAGAACAAACAGGTGGAACTGCAATCATATTCCAGATTATATATACCTCCACACAAACACTTACGTATACCTACATAACTTGCAACATTTTAGTTTCTTCTCCTGAACACAAGCTGAAGTTTCTGAACAAGACAAACGTGTGACATTGAAATCATACTTGTATATTTACACATACAATTTGCAACATTTTAATGCACAAGGGTTTATGACTTTGAAGGAAATATATTTGAATGTACCTGAATTAAAACACACACACACACACACAACAACAACAAACAAAGCAAACAAACTAAAAAGCAGACAACAAAATAGGATATTTTTCCAGAGAAAAAATGGATTATCTTTCCCGACTGTGCCAAACAAAAAAAAAACCAAGTCACTAATTTCCTGCATTCTCTTTCAATAATTCTCATATATCCCAGACTTCCATGTGGCTGAAAAATCACTTCAAGTTCCGTGTCCACGTTTTTGATTCACAATATATAGAACACCAATGGTGAGGCCCCTTAGTTGCCAAAATGACTTTTATCAAAACATAGAACACCAATCGTGAGGCCCCTTAGTTACTAAAATGAATATACAACACCAATCGTAAGGCCCCTTAGATACCAAAATGAATATAGAACACCCATCGTGAGGCCCCTTAGTTACCATTTCCTGTTGAAAAGAAGAGACCCCAGTACCATATGAATGACACGGATGCACACACACACACATACACACTGATAAAGATATCTATCATGAAAAGTAATCAACCTTAACAGAAACCATAAATTCATTGTTTTCTGTCCAAATCGTCCATTCACAGATTTAACCAGTGGAAATGTACTGCTGCTTCTGTTCATCAATTTCATATTGCTGATTACTTACTCAATTTGCTCTGTTTATTTTCCCTTGAATTTTCATTTTCCAAAATGCCCAGAACCCAAACCGACGGAGAGAGTCAACCTCTCACCCTTCAAACACAGTGTCCACAATCTCCGCCAGCTGCCTGGTGCCAGTGATGCTGCCAAACGCGTAGCGAGCTTCCACAATGGCCTGTGCAATGGAGCGGGCGTGTCGCTCCTCTCCATATCCTTTCAGGATGATGCTGAGGTCTCCGGCACTCAGACAGTTCACAACGTCTGCTGCTGTCGGGCTCCCCGGGAACCTGCATGCATTGAACATGGGATGGTACTTGTGAGAACAACTCTGATCTGTCACACAGCAAATGGAAATGTACTTGTGAGAACAACTCTGATCTGTCACACAGCACTCAGCAAATGGAAATGTACTTGTGAGAATACTTCTGCCTCTGTCACACAGCACTCAGCAAATGGAAATGTACTTGTGAGAATACTTCTGTCTCTGTCAGTGTCACACAACACTCAGCAAATGGAAATGTACTTGTGAGAACAACTCTCTCTCTGTCACACAGCACTCAGCAAATGGAAATGTACTTGTGAGAACAACTCTCTCTCTGTCACACAGCACTCAGCAAATGGAAATGTACTTGTGAGAATACTTCTGTCTCTGTCACACAACACTCAGCAAATGGAAATGTACTTGTGAGAATGACTCTGATCTCTGTCACAAATTCTTCACACAACACTTAGCAAATGGAAATGTACTTGTGCAGACAATTGTCAAAAATTCCTCACACAACACATATAACACGAAAACGGGACTTGTACAAACAACTCTAGCCACAGTTATAAATACCTCACAACACACACAGCACATTACTGGAGCGAACATCTCTCATCTGAAATATCTCATACAGCACACACCACATGATAAACGTACCAAAGAAATTCCTCAAACACCACATATCAAACAGTATAATTGTGTGTGCAAACAACTGCCATTCACATAGTCCTCAAATTCACAGAGAAACAGTGAATTGTTCAGAAGCTCAACTCACAGTGAAGACACTGCAAGCTGAGATGAAGACCGCAGGTGTGGAGAAAAGAATCCCTTCACACCAGCATCACATGCCAAGGCATACACACGAAGACTACATGCACACACAGACACACACACACAGAACATCTAGCAGGACCTGTCACCATCCATACGCATGTCCAGCGGTCCGTCAGAGCTGATGGAGAAGCCACGATGAGGGGTGTCGAACTGCATGGAGGACGCCCCCAGGTCAAAGAGAAAGCTGTCCACTGAGCCCTCCTCCACCCCCAACCTGGACAGGTGCTGGGGCAGCTCTGAGAACCTCCCCACGACAGGAATCACCCTGGACACTCTGCACAGTTCATTGGTGACAGATTTTGGGTCACTTATGACATCATTTACAGCTGAACGATACTGTACAGTTCAGACCACTACATACCACTACATCAGCAATAGATCTTGGGTCACTTATGACATCATTTACAGCTGAATGGCACTGATACAATGAAAATGTTTTTGTAATTCTGGAAAATGTTAGTCTGTTTGCACCAACTTTATTTATTTGTTGGCTTTTTTCTTCTTCTAAAATAGTTTTACAGTTATTTTGTTCTCTGTGTGTGTCCATGTGTGCAAGCATGCAAGTGTGCAAGCATGCATTTGTTGGTTAACTGACTTTGCAAAACCCAAAAAATGGGTGTGACAAATTGCTTGTTCAATATCCTTATTCCCTAAGAAGGCAATTGAAATAAAAATGTTAAAAGATGTATGGAGTGGGGTCTGCCAAACTCACATTGTAACCAAAGTACAGCCAGACTCACATTACAACCAGAGTACAGCTATAACTCACTGTAACCAAAGTACAGCTATTACAACCAGAGCACAGCCAAACTCACACTACAATCAGAGTACAGCTTCAACTCACAATGTAAGTAACCAAAGTGCAGCCAAACTCACATCACAACCAGAGTACAACCATACTGACACCACAATCCTAAGTACAACCGTACTGATGCACTCACCCCCTGACTTCCAAAGCCAGTGATTGTGACAGGCGGTGCGCCAGAGGGTCACGGTCAGCAGCAATCAGAGTGACACCTGGGGCGTGGTGCAGAATGCTCCTCGAGTGACCCCCTCCTCCATACGTCATGTCCACCACTGTCTGGCACAACACACACAGCTCACACATCAAGACACAGCACACATCAACACAACACAGCTCACATCAAGACACACAGCACACACATCAAGACACAGCATACATCAACACACACACAGCTCACATCAAGACACACAGCACACACATCAAGACACAGCACACATCAACACACACACAGCTCACATCAAGACACACTGCACAGACACATCAAGACAGCAAACATCAACACACACGGCACACATCAACACACACAGCACACACAGATCAAGACACAGCACACATCAAGAAACACAGCACACATCAAGACAGCAGTATCAGTATCAGTCACTCAAGGAGGCGTCACTGCGTTCGGACAAATCCATATACGCTGCACCAAATCTGCCAAGCAGATGCCTGACCAGCAGTGTAACCCAATGCCCTTAGTCAGGCCTTGAGAGAGAAAAAAAAGGATAATAAAAAATGATTTAAAAAAAAAGAAGAAGATAATAATATTTAAAAAAAAATATATATATATATAAATATAATAATAATACAAGACAGCACACATCAAGAAACACAGCACAGACACATCAAGACACACAGCACACAACATGACACACAGCACGTCATGGCACACAACACAGCACACATCAAGACAGCACACATCATGACACACAGCACACAATACAGCACACATCATTACACACAGTACACAACACAACACACAACAAGACACACATCAAGACACAAAGCAGACACATCAAGACAACAGGATCAAAGAAGAGTGAGGAAGAGGACATCAGGAAAGGATGGAGCAACTGGCAGGTTTATGTGTACATACAGACATGGCTGACTAAACCCAGTGGGTCCCTTCCAAGACAGGACTTCCAGTTCATGAGTGTCACAATGGAAGATAAATCTAACTATAAAGACAATCAGAATCAAAATTATTTAATTATCTCGGAGAAATTAAGAGTGACGAAGTCTGTGTTGAATAAAGCTTACAACATAATTTAGATGATAGGAATAATTAAGAAAGCATTTACCTATTTAGATAAAAGATATATTTCTTAAACTGTATAAAGCATTAGTTAGATCACAAGTGGAATATGGTAATATTGTGTGGCACCCATACCGCAAGAGGCAATCTATAGCTATAGAAATGGTACAAAGAAGAGCAACTAAAATATTAAAAGAATGCAAATCTATGAGCTATCAACAGAGACTTATATACTTTAATCTGCATTCATTAAAGGGAAGAAGGCTAAGAGGGGATTTAATAGAAACATACAAAATGTTAAATTGCTATAATGAAGTCAATGTGAATAATGTTTTTAGAATGTCAGATTATGAGAATACAAGAAATTCAATGATGAAAATTTGCAAAGAGCACTGTAATACTAACCTAAGGAAAAATTCATTAGCTAATAGAATTGCACAATTATGGAATGCACTACCAATGGAAACTAAACTTGCACAAAATACTAATGTGTTAAAAAATCTCCTCGACATGAACATCAATTTAAAAGAAAATTTTACTGACTTTGATGAGTGATTTCCAGAACATGTAAAAGAAAACATACATGTATCCCACAAATAAAAGGAGACCAATATTGAAGGGGACATAAAAAAGGCTGTGAGGCCTAGGCAGTCAAATGCCAGTCCCTACACTACTACTACTACATAATACAAGCAGAGAAAAAGATAGCTGTACTTATACAATAAATGAATAATACATGGGTGTGTTTGACTATTATCAGTTGTGTGAATTATTCTTTTGTAAAGTGCCAGAAGCAGATAATCTGGGCAGGGACTTTAGAAACCTTAATTAAGACACAATGTCAGGATGATCAACAGTCCCATCATATTACTTGTTCTTCAAGACGTTTCTGCTGTCTAGACATCAGTGCATGTTTCAATCACACACACTGAATGAGCAACTGGCCGATGTACCTGCCCTTCACTGGGTTTCAACATGTGTAACACCTCTTGCGTCATGACAGGTATGTGTTGAGGGGGCTGTTTTTCGTTACACGCATCACTCTTGGCATCGATTGTGTGGGTCGACATAGCAGCCCTCTGCGAGGTCCATCCCAGAGCCTTTGGTATCTTCTCCCTTTCCACTAGCTCCCGTATACCGCGCCTTTGTTTGAAAAGGGCCTTAACGTGTCTTCTTAAACAATACGACATACCGGAAATTTTTTTTAAAAATCCCAACAAAGTTTTTTTTTTTTTCCTTTACTCAAAAACCAGTCAATGTTTTACAAGTCGTGGCAGCTTCACTTGATGCAGTCTATGCATTGACTGCACACTGATAATGTGAGATACAGCCACAATGCTGATCGAAAACAGTCACAGTGCCTGTCGCCTCTGAAAGAATGGGTTTGTTTCAAGAAAAACCTGACAATAATTTGGCGTGGCTTCAAGTTCAGAAAGACGATGAGTTTCAGAATCTGCGTAGAGTCACGCCGTGAGAATGTCGTGAGCGTGGGAGTTGTTTCACTTTGAACACAAAACGGAAATACAAACGCGCCCTCTTGTGGGCTGGATGACTGGATTGAGGTCAGACGGAAGTGAGCCCCCAAACAAAGTCTGCGATGTGGTGGTGGGGTGTGTTGTGACAGTGCTGTCTGCTCAGTGTTTGGACTTGGTCGTTGTTTGAACGAAGGCAAAATGCGGACCGATCAGAAGCTTTTTTGTCTCAAGTGTCTCCTTTCCATTTTCCTGATACTGTTATGGGTAAGTTTAATTTAATCTTTCACAGACGGAGACACCAAAGTATCACTGTCACACGGAACAGGTGATAACAACTGGAGCACATCGCTTGTGATAAGTTAGTTGCCAAATAAGCAGTAGATCCTGAAGCGATCTCTCAACAACACAATGACAACACACACAGTAGGGAACTTATCTTGCCTTCGAGAGAAAATCGTATAAATTATGTAAGTCCAGGAATTTCTAACAGGAAAGTTGGATATTGAATGGGGTTCGATTATCAGGGTTTGAAACAACTTGGGGGAGGGAGGGGGGGGGGATACATGTGCATCCCACTGTCCAGTGCATTGTCTTTTGACTTGAGTGAGCCATATAAAATGGGAACGGAATTAAAAAGCAAAATAAATACACAGTCCAACCATTTTATGGTTGTCACCTTATACTACTACTGTACAAGTTACAGCTCAAAACACCAAAAGTAAATTTTACAGGACAGACTGAGAGAGAACCCAAACTGTGGGTATATATAAACACACACACACACACACACACACACACACACACACACTGTGATAGACATACATGTTCACATTCAGTCAATGATTAACCAGATCAGTGTAAAGAGGTCTGGGAAAGAAAATGCTTATGACATGAAGATGAATAGTAAATGACAGGACCCATTTGATGTAGCTGAAACTGGTAACAGTAAAATAATCTCATGGTCTACCAAAGCACAGTTTGCAGTGGTAGTTTCAGTTTCTCAAGGAGGCGGCGTTGCATTCAGACAAATCCATACACACTACACAGCATCTGCTTTTGATCAGTTATGTAATGCAGTTTCTGTGTGACTGCAAGACAAAAACTTATACTTGACACTGACAGTCTTGAGTAATTATAACAATGCACATGAAATTGATGGAATGAATTCAGACACATATGTAATTATGTAATATGTAATGTGTACACATAGTCACACATAATAAACACTTGTTTCATCACAGTTCACACAGTTTAGTAACACCTTCACCAGAACTCAGTAGTTCAACTGGTTTAACTGGGATTTGATATCTGGAACACACACACACACATACACACACACACACACACACACACACACACACACACACACACACACACACACAATGTAGACCAGTCTTATACCTAAGCTGCAGTCTTATAATAACTAATCTACAGAATTACCCAGTTTAAACAAGATTTATTTTCAAGACTTGAATTTTGAAAGAACAACAGTAGTAATAATTAATGTTGATGAATTATCAGTATTATTATTAATCATAGAAATCTACAAACATAATTTGAAATATTATCAGATATTTTTTATTGGTTATTATAACTGTAATTATTGTTGAATAACTTGATTTTGCTCTACAATCTTCACTGTTTAAGTGTTTTAAAGTGTTAAAAACAAAGTGTGTAATGACTGGAGGTGGCCATCCGTGTTGATAGAGTATGAGTCTGACTTCTCTTTTTAGTTTAGGGAGAAAACAGCAGCCAGCCTGAGCCTGTTGTTATCAGACAGACAGAGATTGAAGGTATCCATACAGTTTACAAACTGTACATGTAGCTCTGCATTCTCTTTGATGACAAGCTCAACTGGAAGCAGAATACAGATCTGTATGGTGCTGTCATAGAAAGTTCACACCCCTCTGTTGTGTTAAGAAAACTTGAGATTTTAACATGAAACAGTATCTCGAAAAAAAAGAGTTTATTCTTCTGCTGTCTGAAGTGTGTTACCTTTTGGCCTTACCTTGTCTTACCTTTCAGCCTTCTGAAGAAGATGGCAGATGGTTAAGATGCTCATCTGTCAGTACAGAGTCTGTGAGGGTGTGGGTTCAGATCCTGCTCTCGCCCTTTCTCCCAAAGTTGACTGGAAAATCAAACTGAATGTCAGGTCATTTGGATGAGACGATAAACCAAAGTACCATATGCAGCAAGCTCTGAATAAGAACTCAGCGCAATGACAGTATTGTCCTCTGGCAAAATTCTGTAGCAGAAATCATACACAAATATGAATGCACTCAAGGCCTGACGAAGTGTGTTGGGTTATGCTGCTGGTCAGGCTTCTGGCCAACAGATGTGGTGTAGCGTATATGGATTTGTTTGGACGCATTGATGCCTCCTTGAGAACTGAAACTGAAAGTGAAGCTGAATTGGCCATACCTGCTGGGTTACAATGTAAAGAAGGCAAAGGTGAAATAGATAATGAAGTGAAGAAGGCATGAGTAGTATATAATATATGTAGACAAGACAAAGATGATATGAATAAAGAAATGAAAAAGGCACGAGTGGTTATAACTTATATATATGTAAACAAGTCAAAGGTGATATGGATAATGAAGTGAAGAAGGCAGGAGTGGTTATATGTATGTAATATATATATAATTATATATATATATATATATATATATATATATATATATATGTATATATAATATATATATATATATAATATATATATATATATATATATATATATATATATATATATATATATATATAATGTAAATAAGACAAAGGTGACATAAATAGTGAAGTGAAGAAGGCAGTGGTGGTTATATATGTAAACAAGACAAAGGTGATATGAATAATGAAGTGAAGAAGACAGGGGTGGTTGTGAATAAAGATACAGTTGATACGAGGGAGGACCAAAGCACTCTCGCCACACCATACTAGCAGTACTATACAACAGATGGTAGACAAACTGACTGACATTCTACAAGACGAGACACCCCCATTGAGAATAGATTTTGACAGTCGACTGATTGACTGCAAAGTGCAATGCCAGGTAGAGAGCACTAAGGGCGATGACACAGATCTCTGTATACATGTATACATTAACTGGTTTGTTCCACAAACCATCTCTCTGTTTTGCAATGATAGAATAATAGACTAGAGTAAGCTGAATGAACACAATGTGTGTGTGTGTGTGTGTGTGTGTGTGTGTTTTAAAGCCTGTTTTCTTCTCATGCTTTTGTGTGCATGTGTGTGTGTGTGTGTGTGAGTTTTAAAGCCTGTTTTATTATTATGGTGTGTGTGTGTGCGTGCGCGAGCATGTGCGCATGTGTCATGAAAGATAGAGAGGAATTGTGTTTCAGGTTTTGTGCTGTACATGATGTTTGTTGTTTTGAATATGTGTGCTTATGCCATTATACAATCATGATTTTTGTTGTTACCATTGGCTTTTGTAGGATTCTTTGTGTTGGACTCTGAGCAGGCAGGAAAGTTCACCTGTGTGGGATTAATGTGGTGATAGTGTATTGTAATATATTGTGTTGTGATCATTTATATGGGTGTATTGAAGCATTCCTTGAGTGGGTCCCAACGGGAGGAGGGGTGGGTATGGTCAGACTGGTGTTTACGATAGATCAGTGAAACTAGGCTGAGGGCATTTTTATTGTGTGGACTTAGTGGTTCTTGGATAGTGTGTGGGTGAGGGAGTGGGGGGTGGGGGGGTTGGGGGCGGGGGTGAGAAAGGAAGGGAGTGTCAGAAGCAGTGTGTTTTTCTTGCACTGAAGCAGAAGGCTGGAAGGCATTGTGTGCTGAGCACAGCCACATGGGGAAGCACTCAGAGTGGAAAGGCTCACAGCCAGTCACACTGTTTTCCCCGCATGACTCATACATCCACACACACTCCCTCTGGCCTGTCTGTCTTCACACACACACACACACACACACACACACACACTCACTCACTCACTCACTCACTCACATGCAGAGACACACACACACGCGCACGCGCACACACACACACACACACACACACACACACACACACACACACACACACACACACACACACACACACATACACACATGCGCGCGCACACACACACACACACTCACTCACTCACTCACTCACTCACATACAGACACACACACACACACACACACACACACACACACACACACACACACACACACACACACACACACACACACACAGACTGACAGTGACACACACATACTCAGTGTACACACACACACACACACACACACACACACACACATGTTTTTAACTGCACCCTCGCCCACTCTGTGGTAAGTACTTAAAGTAGGTCCCCAAGTCACAGACTCTCATACTAGTGTCTATATATATATAAGTGGGGGCTTGTAGAACTTTGTATTGACTCAGTGATGTCTGCTGTCACTTTTATTGTTGTAAACTTGTATAATTATGGGTTGTGCTATCAAAGTATTTCTGTGTTGTCCATTCCCATATTTACTTTAGAGGCAAAATGACACTTCATGAAATTACACTGCAGTATCTGTACTGGTATATATATATTTTTTTCTTTTTCAGATGTGTGAACTAAGTTCAACAATAGATTATAATTTATATAATATTTTCAACACACAAGAAGTGTGATTTGCATTTCTACAATGACAGTTTTGGGTTGTGGATCTAAAAAAGCAAGTTATTTAAACATTGTATGGTCATTATGTATTTTTCGTTGTTGTTTTAACTTTAAACTGTGTTCTGTTGTTTCCCCCCAGTTTGTTAGGACATCACACCTGACCAGTTTGTAAGGACATCACATTGTTAGGACATCACACCTGACCAGTTTGTTAGGACATCACACCTGACCAGTTTGTTAGGACATCACATTGTTAGGACATCACACCTGACCATTTGTTAGGACACCACATTGTTAGGACATCACACCTGACCAGTTTGTAAGGACATCACATTGTCAGGACACCACATTGTTAGGACATCACATTGTTAGGACACCACATTGTTAGGACATCACATTGTTAGGACATCACACCTGACCAGTTTGTTAGGACATCACATTGTCAGGACACCACATTGTTAGGACATCACATTGTTAGGACACCACATTGTTAGGACATCACATTGTTAGGACATCACATCTGACCATTTGTTAGGACACCACATTGTTAGGACACCACATTGTTAGGACATCACTCCTGACCATTTGTTAGGACACCACATTGTTAGGACACCACATTGTTAGGACACCACATTGTTAGGACACCACATTGTTAGGACATCACTCCTGACCATTTGTTAGGACATCACATTGTTAGGACATCACACCTGACCAGTTTGTTAGGACACCACATTGTTAGGACATCACACCTGACCAGTTTGTTAGGACACCACATTGTTAGGACATCACACCTGACCAGTTTGTTAGGACATCACATTGTTAGGACACCACATTGTTAGGACATCACACCTGACCATTTGTTAGGACACCACATTGTTAGGACATCACACCTGACCAGTTTGTTAGGACATCACATTGTTAGGACATCACATTGTTAGGACATCACACCTGACCATTTGTTAGGACACCACATTGTTAGGACACCACATTGTTAGGACATCACACCTGACCAGTTTGTTAGGACACCACATTGTTAGGACATCACATTGTTAGGACATCACACCTGACCATTTGTTAGGACACCACATTGTTAGGACATCACACCTGACCATTTGTTAGGACACCACATTGTTAGGACATCACACCTGACCAGTTTGTTAGGACACCACATTGTTAGGACACCACATTGTTAGGACACCACATTGTTAGGACATCACATTGTTAGGACATCACACCTGACCAGTTTGTTAGGACACCACATTGTTAGGACACCACATTGTTAGGACATCACACCTGACCAGTTTGTTAGGACACCACATTGTTAGGACACCACATTGTTAGGACATCACACCTGACCAGTTTGTTAGGACACCACATTGTTAGGACACCACATTGTTAGGACATCACACCTGACCAGTTTGTTAGGACACCACATTGTTAGGACACCACATTGTTAGGACACCACACCTGACCAGTTTGTTAGGACACCACATTGTTAGGACACCACATTGTTAGGACATCACACCTGACCATTTGTTATGACATCACATTGTTAGGGCACCACATTGTTAGGACATCACACCTGACCATTTGTTAGGACATCACATTGTTAGGGCACCACATTGTTAGGACATCACACCTGACCATTTGTTAGGACATCACATTGTTAGGACACCACATTGTTAGGACACCACATTGTTAGGACATCACACCTGACCAGTTTGTTAGGACACCACATTGTTAGGACATCACACCTGACCAGTTTGTTAGGACATCACATTGTTAGGACACCACATTGTTAGGACATCACACCTGACCAGTTTGTTAGGACACCACATTGTTAGGACACCACATTGTTAGGACACCACACCTGACCATTTGTTAGGACATGTACCCCACCTGACAGTTCCTTCCCTCGGTGTTTGCAGCTGATGGGCAGCGCGGTGTTTGGGGTGTTGCTATGGTTACGGCTGGACTTCTGGACCAACGAGTACCTGGAGGTGGACAAGTCGTTGGACCGTTACCTGATCCTCATCTACGTCAGTCTGGTGGACGGAGCGCTCATCCTCGTCTTCTCCGTCATGGGGCTGGTCGGAGGGGTCAAGGGATTCAAGTGGTGCCTGGTGGTGGTCAGTATTTATGTAGATATATCTAAATATTTTATATATATCCTTGTTATGTTTATTGGTTGGGGGAATTTAGGGATTCAAGTGGTGCCTTGTGGTGCTCAGTATAATACATGTTAATTGTTCTTTAGTTTAACGTCTTTTCACTGTAAGTGATATTAGACGAGGGTGGGAAAAAAATCAAGTGGGAGGAATGGGAGGGGGGGGGGGGAATTACTGTGTACGCATGCGAGTAAGTGAAAGTGTGTGTGTATGTGTGTGTGCGTGCGTGTGTGTGTGTGTGTGTGTGTGTGGGTGTGTGCATGTGAGTGTGTGTGTGTGTGTGTGTGTGTGTGTTACATATAGAAAATGATTGATTGAAGTTTTGTTAAAAAAAAACAAAAAAACCCAACAAACAAACATAACAATACAACATATTTCTAATGAAAAACTAACAACTATAACAACATGTTAATTGTCATGTCTACTTGTGCTGTAGACAGTACAGTTAGCATTATGGGCTGGTCGGGGGATAAAGGGATTCAAGTGGTGCCTTGTGGTGCTCAGTATATATATGTACACACTGCCATGACAGCCAGGCAGTGACACACACTGTACACATTGTCAGGCAGTGACACACACTGTACACACTGCCATGACAGCCAGGCAGTGACACATACTGTACACATTGTCAGGCAGTGACACACACTGTACACAGTGCCATGACAGCCAGGCAGTGACACATACTGTACACATTGTCAGGCAGTGACACACACTGTACACACTGCCATGACAGCCAGGCAGTGACACATACTGTACACATTGTCAGGCAGTGACACACACTGTACACACTGCCATGACAGCCAGGCAGTGACACACACTGTACACACTGCCATGGCAGCCAGGCAGTGACACACACTGTACACATTGTCAGGCAGTGACACACACTGTACACATTGTCAGGCAGTGACACACACTGTACACACTGCCATGACAGCCAGGCAGTGACACATACTGTACACATTGTCAGGCAGTGACACACACTGTACACAGTGCCATGACAGCCAGGCAGTGACACATACTGTACACATTGTCAGGCAGTGACACACACTGTACACAGTGCCATGACAGCCAGGCAGTGACACACACTGTACACATTGTCAGGCAGTGACACACACTGTACACACTGCCATGACAGCCAGGCAGTGACACATACTGCACACATTGTCAGGCAGTGACACACACTGTACACAGTGCCATGACAGCCAGGCAGTGACACACACTGTACACATTGTCAGGCAGTGACACACACTGTACACACTGCCATGACAGCCAGGCAGTGACACATACTGCACACATTGTCAGGCAGTGACACATACTGTACACAGTGCCATGACAGCCAGGCAGTGACACACACTGTACATGTGGCAGTGGGTTGGGTCAAGAGGTGTGGGTGAGAGGTAGCTGTGTTCATCACTCTGTTGACTCTCTTCTTCCAGCTTGTTCCTACGGATGTGTCAGTCTAGGGTAGGGTATAGGATTTGCTGTGTCTGTTAGTCACTGTGTTTGTTGGTTTGTCTGCCGGTATGTCTGTCAACCTGTCTGTCTGTCTGTCAGTCTGTGTGTATGATGTTGTTTTGTCTGCCTGTCAGTCTGTGTGTGTGTGTCATGCTGTCTGTCAGTCTGTGTGAACATCTCTTATGTCTGTCAGTCTGTGTGTATGTTTATGTTGTTTGTGTGTGTGTCATGCTGTCTGTAGTCTTTTATGTCACCCTGTCTATGTGTCAGTCTGTGTGTATGTCTGTCTGTCTGTCTGTTTGTCAGTCTGTGTGTATGTCATTCTGTCTGACTGTCAGTCTGTGTGTATGTTGCTCTGTCTGTCTGTCTGTGTGTATGTTACCTTGTGTCTTTTGTCAGTTTGTGTGTCTGTCATTCTATCTGACTGTCAGTGAGTGTCAGTGTGTGTGTGAATGTCACTCTCTCTGACTGTCAGTCGGAGTGCGTCACTGAATGTCTGTCTGTCAGTCCATGTGCAGCATAAACTAGGTTACTCTGTTATCACTAGTATACTAATACCAGTCAAGCAAAGCAGTGCATGTCCACACACCCTGTGGTGTTGGTGGGCAAGGTGTGATGTGTGATGTGCTGAAGACCAGTACACAACACCAGAAACACTAGCTCCCTGACTGTGTGTGTTGTGCAGTACCTGGTCCCCCTGTGTTTGGCATTTGGACTGACCCTGGCCGGCAGTGTGTACGGCTTTGTCTATCGTGAAGAGGTGAGTTTTCAGCGTGTACGGCTTTGTCTATGATAAAGAGGTGAGGCTTTAGCATATATGGCTTTGTCTATCTTAAAGAGGTGAGTTTTTAGTTTGTACAGCTTTTGTCTGTCATAAAGAGGTGAGTTTTTAGTTTGTACGGCTTTGTCTATCGTGTAGACGTGATTCTCCAGTGTGTTCGGCTTTGTCATTCACAACAACGTTATGGCTTAGGCAACCATGTTTCTGTAACAACCAGTTTGACCAATTAATCTGAACTGGGATTTGTGCATGTTCGGTGAGGTTTTTATGGTTTGTCTTTTTTCCCCTCTGTCTCCATGAAAGTAAAAATGATTTTTCTTGTGAATGTAATAGGCATTGGTCAGTTGCAGAAGGTGCTTTCTCCTGTTGACAATGACTACATCAATTGCCAGTTGGCAGAACCCATGGCAACGAGAGTGTTGTCCTCTGGCAGAATTCTGATGAAGAAATCCACTCTGATAGGTACACAGATATGATTTGCATACACTCCAGGCCTGAGTGCATTGGGTTATGCTGCTGGTCAGGCATCTGCCTAGCAGATGTGGTGTAGTGTAAATGGATTTGTCGGAATGCAGTCTGCCCAGCAGATGTGGTGTAGTGTAAATGGATTTGTCGGAATGCAGTCTGCCCAGCAGATGTGGTGTAGTGTAAATGGATTTGTCGGAATGCAGTCTGCCCAGCAGATGTGGTGTAGTGTAAATGGATTTGTCGGAATGCAGTCTGCCCAGCAGATGTGGTGTAGTGTAAATGGATTTGTCTGAATGCAGTCTGCCCAGCAGATATGGTGTAGTGTAAATGGATTTGTCGGAATGCAGTCTGCCCAGCAGATATGGTGTAGTGTAAATGGATTTGTCGGAATGCAGTCTGCGCAGCAGATATGGTGTAGTGTAAATGGATTTGTCGGAATGCAGTCTGCCCAGCAGATGTGGTGTAGTGTAAATGGATTTGTCTGAATGCAGTCTGCCCAGCAGATGTGGTGCAGTGTAAATGGATTTGTCTGAATGCAGTCTGCCCAGCAGATGTGGTGCAGTGTAAATGGATTTGTCAGAATGCAGTCTGCGCAACGGATGTGGTGCAGTGTAAATGGATTTGTCGGAATGCAGTCTGCCCAGCAGATGTGGTGCAGTGTAAATGGATTTGTCGGAATGCAGTCTGCCCAGCAGATGTGGTGTAGTGTAAATGGATATGTCGGAATGCAGTCTGCCCAGCAGATGTGGTGTAGTGTAAATGGATTTGTCGGAATGCAGTCTGCCCAGCAGATGTGGTGTAGTGTAAATGGATATGTCGGAATGCAGTCTGCCCAGCAGATGTGGTGTAGTGTAAATGGATTTGTCGGAATGCAGTCTGCCCAGCAGATGTGGTGCAGTGTAAATGGATTTGTCGGAATGCAGTCTGCCCAGCAGATGTGGTGTAGTGTAAATGGATTTGTCGGAATGCAGTCTGCCCAGCAGATGTGGTGCAGTGTAAATGGATTTGTCGGAATGCAGTCTGCCCAGCAGATGTGGTGCAGTGTAAATGGATTTGTCGGAATGCAGTCTGCGCAGCAGATATGGTGTAGTGTAAATGGATTTGTCGGAATGCAGTCTGCCCAGCAGATATGGTGTAGTGTAAATGGATTTGTCGGAATGCAGTCTGCCCAGCAGATGTGGTGCAGTGTAAATGGATTTGTCGGAATGCAGTGATGCCTCCTTGAAAACTGAAACCGAGTGACAAGCTAAAACATGCTGTTTCATGACGTAATATGAACTAAAGACACTGGCGTGCTGTGAATGTGAAGACGTGGCTTTGTCGATGCATATTGTGTGAAAGGTTGATTTTGTTCATATGATGTAGTGAGATTGTCTTTTGATATGTGTTCAGCCTTTTGAAACAATTCTTTGTGAATACATTTTGTGTGAAAGGTTGATTTTGTTCAAATGATGTAGTGAGATTGTCTTTTAATATGTGTTCAGTGTTTTTAAACAGTTTTTTGTCAATACTTTTTGTGTGAAAGGTTGATTTTTTTCATATCATATGTAGGGAGATTGTAACATATTTTCTTTATGAATATTGTATGGTGTGTTTTATTGTGTGCATGTTTGTGTGTGTGTGTGTGTGTGTGAGCTGTGTCAGTGGTTACACTTACAGCTGTCAGTGAATGCTGTGTGTGTGCTTACAGCTGCGGAACACGATTGCGAAGAACGACCTGATCGAGATCGTGGTGAAGGAACGCTACACTGGAGAATCCATGAACAGGTTCACCCGCGCCGTCGACATCATGCAGTCAGAGGTCAGAGTTCAACTGTGTGCCGTGACATCGAGGTCGTCACTGATTGTCTGTGTCAAAACATGTATCTGTTGATGATGAGAAAGAGCTGTGATGTCTGTGTCACCACATGTATCTGTTGATAATGAGAAAGAGCTGTGATATCTGTGTCACCACGTGTATCTGTTGATGTTGATGAGAAAGAGCTGTGATATCTGTGTCACCACATGTATCTGTTGATGATGAGAAAGAGCTGTGATGTCTGTGTCACCACATGTATCTGTTGATGAGAAAGAGCTGTGATGTCTGTGTCACCACATGTATCTGTTGATGAGAAAGAGCTGTGATGTCTGTGTCACCACATGTATCTGTTGTTGATGAGAAAGAGCTGTGATGTCTGTGTCACCACATGTATCTGTTGTTGATGAGAAAGAGCTGTGATGTCTGTGTCACCACATGTATCTGTACATGATGAGAAAGAGCTGTGATGTCTGTGTAGCCACATGTATCTGTTGTTGATGATGAGAAAGAGCTGTGATGTCTGTGTCACCACATGTATCTGTACATGATGAGAAAGAGCTGTGATGTCTGTGTAGCCACATGTATCTGTTGTTGATGATGAGAAAGAGCTGTGATGTCTGTGTCACCACATGTATCTGTTGATGATGATGAGAAAGAGCTGTGATATCTGTGTAGCCACATGTATCTGTTGTTGATGAGAAAGAGCTGTGATGTCTGTGTCACCACATGTATCTGTTGATGATGATGAGAAAGAGCTGTGATGTCTGTGTCACCACATGTATCTGTACATGATGAGAAAGAGCTGTGATGTCTGTGTCACCACATGTATCTGTTGTTGATGAGAAAGAGCTGTGATGTCTGTGTCACCACATGTATCTGTTGATGATGAGAAAGAGCTGTGATGTCTGTGTCACCACATGTATCTGTTGATGATGAGAAAGAGCTGTGATGTCTGTGTCACCACATGTATCTGTTGATGATGAGAAAGAGCTGTGATGTCTGTGTCACCACATGTATCTGTTGTTGATGAGAAAGAGCTGTGATATCTGTGTCACCACATGTATCTGTTGATGATGAGAAAGAGCTGTGATGTCTGTGTCACCACATGTATCTGTTGATGATGAGAAAGAGCTGTGATATCTGTGTCACCACATGTATCTGTTGATGATGAGAAAGAGCTGTGATGTCTGTGTCACCACATGTATCTGTTGATGATGAGAAAGAGCTGTGATATCTG
The DNA here is from genome assembly GCF_041734735.1 of Babylonia areolata. Lineage (NCBI taxonomy): Eukaryota > Metazoa > Mollusca > Gastropoda > Neogastropoda > Buccinidae > Babylonia > Babylonia areolata. The sequence continues at coordinate 1,122,874 of NC_134902.1, read as the reverse complement.
TGTCACCACATGTATCTGTTGATGATGAGAAAGAGCTGTGATATCTGTGTCACCACATGTATCTGTTGATGATGAGAAAGAGCTGTGATGTCTGTGTCACCACATGTATCTGTTGATGATGAGAAAGAGCTGTGATGTCTGTGTCACCACATGTATCTGTTGTTGATGAGAAAGAGCTGTGATGTCTGTGTCACCACATGTATCTGTTGATGAGAAAGCTGTGATGTCTGTGTCAGCTCATGCATCTGTTCATGATGAGAAATAGCTGTGATGTTTTTGTTACTGAATCTTTGAGAACTGTTCCTGTCCTCAGAACTGGAAGTTGAGAAGGAAATACTTGTTTATGTGTTGTCAGCGAGAGCGAATGTATGCATGTGTATGTGTTGTTGGAGAGTGTGAATGTATGCATGTGTATGTGTTGTTAGAGAGTGAGAATGTATACATGTGTATGTGTTGTTAGAGAGTGAGAATGTATATATGTGTATGTGTTGTTAGAGAGTGAGAATGTATATGTGTATGTGTTGTTAGAGAGTGAGAAAGTATACATTTGTATGTGTTGTTAGAGAGTGAGAAAGTATACATTTGTATGTGTTGTTAGAGAGTGAGAAAGTATAAATTTATGTGCGTTGTTAGAGAGTGAGAAAGTATATGTGTGTGTGTTGTTAGAGAGTGAGAATGTATACGTGTATGTGTTTTTAGAGAGTGTGAGAGTGAGAATGTTCGTGTGTGTATATGTTGTTAAAATGAGGTGATAGTTTCTTTTCTCTGTATTGAAACTTCCTGTCTTTTTTCTGTTTGTTCAGCGTTCATGGACTGTGACCCCTGTGTTGACTCTGAGTGTGATTGGGCTTTTCTGTGTTGGACTGGTTTTACTGTCCATGTAGGCATACATACAGCATTTGTTTAGGTGTGAATGCTGGGTGTTTCATGATTGCGTTGGTGTTGTCTCCCATTGTTCAGGTTGTCCCCCGTGTTGTCTGTCCACAGGATGCTGTGGCGTTGTTGTCTCCCTTTGTCCATGTTGTTCCCCTTGTTGTCTGTCCACAGGATGCTGTGGTGTTGTTGTCTCCCTTTGTTCAAGTTGTCCCCCTCGTCTGTCCACAGGATACTGTGGTGTTGTTGTCTCCCTTTGTTCAAGTTGTCCCCCTCGTCTGTCCACAGGATACTGTGGTGTTGTTGTCTCCCTTTGACCATGTTGTCCCCCTTGTTGTCTGTCCACAGGATGCTGTGGCAGTGTTGTCTCCCTTTGTCCATGTTGTTCCCCTTGTTGTCTGTCCACAGAATGCTGCGGTGTTGTTGTCTCCCTTTGACTATGTTGTTCCCCTTGTTGTCTGTCCACAATGCTGTGGTGTTGTTGTCTCCCTTTGACCATGTTGTTCCCCTTGTTGTCTGTTCACAGGATGCTGTGGCAGTGTTGTCTCCCTTTGATCATGTTGTCCCCCTTGTTGTCTGTCCACAGGATGCTGTGGTGGTGTTGTCTCCCTTTGACCATGTTGTCCCCCTTGTTGTCTGTCCACAGGATGCTGTGGTGGTGTTGTCTCCCTTTGACCATGTTGTCCCCCTTGTTGTCTGTCCACAGAATGCTGTGGTGTTGTTGTCTCCCTTTGACCATGTTGTTCCCCTTGTTGTCTGTCCACAGAATGCTGTGGTGGTGTTGTCTCCCTTTGACCATGTTGTTCCCCTTGTTGTCTGTCCACAGAATGCTGTGGTGTTGTTGTCTCCCTTTGACCATGTTGTTCCCCTTGTTGTCTGTCCACAGAATGCTGTGGTGGTGTTGTCTCCCTTTGACCATGTTGTTCCCCTTGTTGTCTGTCCACAGAATGCTGTGGTGTTGTTGTCTCCCTTTGTCCATGTTGTTCCCCTTGTTGTCTGTCCACAGAATGCTGTGGTGGTGTTGTCTCCCTTTGACCATGTTGTCCCCATTGTTGTCTGTCCATAGGATGCTGTGGTGTTGTTGTCTCCCTTTGACCATGTTGTTCCCCTTGTTGTGGTGGTGTTGTCTCCCATTGTTCAGGTTGTCCCCCTTGTTGTCTGTCCTCCAGTTGGGATGCTGTGGCGGGGACAACCCACTGGACTACACGGATTCCAACTGGTACCGTGCCATCCCAGAGTACCGGGAAAACATGGCGCCGTTGTCCTGTTGCCAGGACTACCACCGCTACGAGGGCAGCGCGTCCACCAACAACAGACACAACTACTGCCCCATTTGGCAGCCATTCCAGCCAGGCCAAGACAAGTACTACAATGAAAAGATTCACAGAGAGGTAAGGACAAGTACTACAGTGAAAAGATTCACAGAGATTTAAGGACCAAGTACTATAATGAAAAGATTCACACACAGATAAGGACAAGTACTACAATGAAAAAAAAAGATTGGTAAGGACAAGTACTACAATTAAAAGATTCACAGAGATTTAAGGACCAAGTACTACAATGAAAAGATTCACAGAGATTTAAGGACCAAGTACTACAATGAAAAGATTCACACACAGGTAAGGACAAGTACTACAGTGAAAGGATTCACAGAGAGGTAAGGACAAGTACTACAATGAAAAGATTCACAGAGATTTAAGGACCAAGTAATACAATGAAAAGATTCACAGAGATTTAAGGACCAAGTACTAGAGTGAAAAGATTCACAGAGATTTAAGGACCAAGTACTACAATGAAAAGATTCACACACAGGTAAGGACAAGTACTACATTCAAAAGATTCACAGAGATTTAAGGACCAAGTACTACAATGAAAAGATTCACACACAGGTAAGGACAAGTACTACAATGAAAAGATTCACAGAGATTTAAGGACCAAGTACTACAATGAAAAAGGACCAAGTACTACAATGAAAAGATTCACACACAGGTAAGGACAAGTACTACAATGAAAAGATTCACAGAGAGGTGAGGACCACATCCACAGAGGTAAGGACAAGTACTACAATGACCACATTCACACAGAGGTAAGGACAAGTACTACAATGACCACATTCACACAGAGGTAAGGACAAGTACTACAATGACCACATTCACACAGAGGTAAGGACAAGTACTACAATGACCACATTCACACAGAGGTAAGGACAAGTACTACAATGACCACATTAACACAGGTAAGGACAAGTACTACAATGACCACATTCACACAGAGGTAAGGACAAGTACTACAATGACCACATTCACACAGAGGTAAGGACAAGTACTACAAAATGACCACATTCACACAGAGGTAAGGACAAGTACTACAATGACCACATTCACACAGAGGTAAGGACAAGTACTACAATGACCACATTCACACAGAGGTAAGGACAAGTACTACAATGACCACATCCTCAGTAGTAAGGACAAATACTACAGCGATCACATTCACACAGAGATAAGAATGATGATGTTTGTTTCAGGAATGTAGAACAGTGATGCTGTGTGTTACAGTGACATAGAACAGTGATGCTGTGTGTTACAGTGACATAGAACAGTGATGCTGTGTGTTACAGTGACATAGAACAGAGTAATGCTGTGTGTTACAGTGACATAGAACAGTGATGCTGTGTGTTACAGTGACATAGAACAGTGATGCTGTGTGTTACAGTGACATAGAACAGAGTAATGCTGTGTGTTACAGTGACATAGAACAGAGTAATGCTGTGTGTTACAGTGACATAGAACAGTGATGCTGTGTGTTACAGTGACATAGAACAGAGTAATGCTGTGTGTTACAGTGACATAGAACAGAGTAATGCTGTGTGTTACAGTGACATAGAACAGAGTAATGCTATGTGTTACAGTGACATAGAACAGAGTAATGCTGTGTGTTACAGTGACATAGAACAGAGTAATGCTGTGTGTTACAGTGACATAGAACAGAGTAATGCTGTGTATTACAGTGATGTAGAACAGTGATGCTGTGTGTTACAGTGACATAGAACAGAGTAATGCTGTGTGTTACAGTGATGTAGAACAGTGATGCTGTGTGTTACAGTGACATAGAACAGTGATGCTGTGTGTTACAGTGACATAGAACAGTGATGCTGTGTGTTACAGTGACATAGAACAGAGTAATGCTGTGTGTTACAGTGACATAGAACAGAGTAATGCTGTGTGTTACAGTGACATAGAACAGAGTAATGCTGTGTGTTACAGTGACATAGAACAGTGATGCTGTGTGGTACAGTGACACAGAACAGAATAATGCTGTGTGTTACAGTGATGTAGAACAGAGTGATGCTGTGTGTTACAGTGACATAGAACAGAGTGATGCTGTGTGTTACAGTGACATAGAACAGAGTAATGCTGCGTGTTACAGTGACATAGAACAGAGTAATGTTGTGTGTTACTGTGACATAGAACAGAGTAATGCTGTGTGTTACTGTGACATAGAACAGTGATGCTGTGTGTTACAGTGATGTAGAACAGTGATGCTGTGTGTTACAGTGACATAGAACAGAGTAATGCTGTGTGTTACAGTGACATAGAACAGAGTAATGCTGTGTGTTACAGTGACATAGAACAGTGATGCTGTGTGTTACAGTGACATAGAACAGAGTAATGCTGTGTGTTACTGTGACATAGAACAGTGATGCTGTGTGTTACAGGGATGCAGAACAGCCCTGGTCAGCTTTCTGGAGAAGTACATAGTGGTGGTGGCGGGCATCGTCATCACAGCCGGCGTCTTACAGGTCAGTTGCCTGTCTGTCATTTAGTGTGATCACAGTACATCACATCATTAACCTTGTCTGTCCACAGGAAAGAGTCATTTAGTGTGATCACAGTACACCACATCATTAACCCTGTCTACAGGAAAGAGTCATTTAGTGTGATCACAGTACACCACATCATTAACCCTGTCTGTCTACAGGAAAGAGTCATTTAGTGTGATCACAGTACATCACATCATTAACCCTGTCTGTCTACAGGAAAGAGTCATTTAGTGTGATCACAGTACACCACATCATTGACCCTGTCTACAGGAAAGAGTCATTTAGTGTGATCACAGTACATCACATCATTAACCCTGCCTACAGGAAAGAGTCATTTAGTGTGATCACAGTACACCACATCATTAACCGTCTGTCTACAGGAAAGAGTCATATAGTGTGATCACAGTACATCACATCATTAACCCTGTCTGTCTACAGGAAAGAGTCATTTAGTGTGATCACAGTACATCACGTCATTAACCCTGTCTGTCTACAGGAAAGAGTCATTTAGTGTGATCACAGTACATCACATCATTAACCCTGTCTGTCTACAGGAAAGAGTCATTTAGTGTGATCACAGTACACCACATCATTAACCCTGTCTGTCTACAGGAAAGAGTCATTTAGTGTGATCACAGTACATCACATCATTAACCCTGTCTGTCAACAGGAAAGAGTCATTTAGTGTGGTCACAGTACATCACATCATTAACCGTCTGTCCACAGGAAAGAGTCATTTAGTGTGGTCACAGTACACCACATCATTGACCCTGTCTGTCCACAGGAAAGAGTCATTTAGTGTGATCACAGTATGTCACATCATTAACCCTGTCTGTCTACAGGAAAGAGTCATTTGGTGTGATCACAGTACATCACATCATTAACCCTGTCTGTCTACAGGAAAGAGTCATTTAGTGTGATCACAGTATGTCACATCATTAACCCTGTCTGTCTACAGGAAAGAGTCATTTAGTGTGATCACAGTACATCACATCATTAACCCTGTCTGTCCACAGGAAAGAGTCATTTAGTGTGATCACAGTACACCACATCATTAACCCTGTCTACAGGAAAGAGTCATTTAGTGTGATCACAGTACATCACATCATTAACCCTGTCTGTCAACAGGAAAGAGTCATTTAGTGTGATCACAGTACATCATATCATTAACCCTGTCTGTCTACAGGAAAGAGTCATTTAGTGTGATCACAGTACATCATATCATTAACCCTGTCTGTCTACAGGAAAGAGTCATTTGGTGTGATCACAGTACACCACATCATTAACCCTGTCTGTCCACAGGAAAGAGTCATTTAGTGTGATCACAGTACATCACATTAACCCTGTCTACAGGAAAGAGTCATTTAGTGTGATCACAGTACACCACATCATTAACCCTGTCTACAGGAAAGAGTCATTTAGTGTGATCACAGTACATCACATCATTAACCCTGTCTGTCTGCAGGAAAGAGTCATTTAGTGTGATCACAGTACATCACATCATTAACCCTGTCTGTCCACAGGAAAGAGTCATTTAGTGTGATCACAGTACATCACATCATTAACCCTGTCTGTCTACAGGAAAGAGTCATTTAGTGTGATCACAGTACATCACATCATTAACCCTGTCTGTCTACAGGAAAGAGTCATTTGGTGTGATCACAGTACACCACATCATTAACCCTGTCTGTCTACAGGAAAGAGTCATTTAGTGTGATCACAGTACATCACATCATTAACCCTGTCTGTCCACAGGAAAGAGTCATTTAGTGTGATCACAGTACATCACATCATTAACCCTGTCTGTCTACAGGAAAGAGTCATTTAGTGTGATCACAGTACATCACATCATTAACCCTGTCTGTCTACAGGAAAGAGTCATTTAGTGTGATCACAGTACATCACATCATTAACCCTGTCTGTCTACAGGAAAGAGTCATTTGGTGTGATCACAGTACACCACATTAACCCTGTCTGTCTACAGGAAAGAGTCATGTAGTGTGATCACAGTACATCACATCATTAACCCTGTCTGTCCACAGGAAAGAGTCATGTAGTGTGATCACAGTACATCACATCATTAACCCTGTCTTTCTACAGGAAAGAGTCATTTAGTGTGATCACAGTACATCACATCATTAACTCTGTCTACAGGAAAGAGTCATTTAGTGTGATCACAGTATGTCACTTGCCAGTGTCGTGTCTTCCAGTGATCTCTTCCCAGGTTCGGTAGTCTGTCCAACCCTGGCATTGAAGTCCCCGAGAACAGTGAGCTTCTCTGACTCGTTGCCATCGTAGAGGCCCTCTGGAAGCTCTGTGAGTTTACTGGCAGTGTGAGATTTGATGGAAAATCCCTCGCCTGTTTCTCGTCGTTCAGCGCTGCTGTGACCACTCCAGAAGAACGTGTATCCACCACCACGTTCTGTAAGCTGGACGTGTCTGCAAGGCGCGTTTCGCTGAGAGCTGCTGTGTCCATGTTGTAGCGAACTAGCTCTTTGGCAACCAGTGCAGTTCTCTCTGGTCAGTCTGCCTTGATGTTATCCAGTAGAGTTCTCACGCTCCATGTGCCAAGGTTGAGCACCATCACTTCTTTTTTGTTGGTCTACCGCTATATGGGATCCCCACCAGCCGCAGTAAGCTGGCCAGGGAGAAGTGAAGCAGGCTATGTTTGAGCCACCTTTTCTAGCCCCTTCCTCCATGAGGGTGAGCAGAGCGATCCCAAAGAGGGCTGCTCAGACACCCAGGGTGCAACCAAACTCCGCTGCTGCTTCCATCCAGTAGAGAGCAACCCTATGACCTGGGCCGCCTGAGTGCAGGTTTGTGACTACAGCTTCCAGTGTATCCGCACCTGCTGCTTCACCACTCCCCCATCACCACGGGACCTGAGGTGCTGGACTTGGGTTAAAGTCGGGGAGAGTTGCGCGGGTCGTCAGCCTCACTCTTTCGTCCCAGCCTGTCTGGACCCAGTGGCAAGACATAGTCAGGACAGCTGGAGATAGGTCAGGATGCAGAGGATGGCCAGCAGTGTTCTGCGTGTCTCATTGCGCCCTTTTAGCGCTCCACGGCGCTTTGCTGAGAATCCCCTTTCTGCCCGTTGAACCAATGATGGTTTCTTCCATGCAGTCCACTGAATCCAGGTCACACTCTAGGTAGACAAGCCCTAAATGTTGTGGGTCCACAGCAGTTCTTGCAGTGTGCTCGCAGGTCTCCCTACCCACTGTTGGCATCCTCATCCGCCATTGCAGCCACTGGGAGATGTCTCCTGCCTGCTCCACTGTTTGGATGACCTCTTTGAATTTGACCCATACATGGGGCTGGTTGGTGGGCGACAGGGCGTATCCACACACCGGTGGGCCATGTACGCTGCACGTTATGTACAGGGGGCCAGCAACCACCTCCCTTAAGCCATCTGTAATGATGTGCCAAATCTGGCAGTGACTAGCCCTCTCCAGATCGGACTTCGCGACAGGGCGTATCCACACACCGGTGGGCCATGTACGCCACATGTTATGTATAGGGGGCCAGCAACCACCTCCCTTAACCCATCTGTAATGATGTGCCAAATCTGGCAGTGACTAGCCCTCTCCAGATCGGACTTTGATGTAGGGTTTACTTCCCACAGCAGGTAGTACTGGGTTCCATGGTTACCAGTAGCAGAGAAGAGCCCCTGACCTGACACTTGCATAGGGACAGACCACCAAACATGGGAAGGGATCGTTGGAAGATGTGGCTCTGGCAGGTGTAACAGCAACAGCCTTGTGCTCCTCAAGACGTGGGCCACACATGACCTTGTCATCACCAACACCCTGTTCCGCCTACCCACCAGCAAGAAGAGATGTATGCACCCTCACTCGAGGCACTGGCATCTTATAGACTACGTCATCACCAGGAAGAGGGACAGGCTGGAAGTCAGGGTGACGAGAGCCATGTGTGATGCTGACTGCTGGACTGACCACCGCCTCATTGTGTCCAGGTTCAGGCTTCGCATTCCGCTGATGAGAAGACCCCAAGGTCAGAAGACTGCAAACAGGCTGAATGTCTCCAAGCTGAAAAGCAGCAAGGTTGCAGAAGAACTCGCTGACGACCTTGAAGGCAGACTGCCAGACACACCACAGGAAGACGGGATCAGCGTTGAGGAACAATGGATGTCCTTCATGACGCTGTCTACACTACTGCCCTCCAACATCTCGTACCAGTATCCTGAAAACATCAAGACTGATTCAATGAGAATGATGAAGAAATACAGGCACTGAAAACAGAAAAATCAACTGTTCAGAGCGCATGAGAACAACCCCACCACAAGCAAGCGGAGCCCAGTCCTCCGGCTCCTCACCCCTCCTCAAGGCAGATGGGACGCAGCTGCTGACAGAGAAGAAGCAGATTCTGGAGCGTGGGCTGAGCACTTCAACAACGTCCTCAACTGTCCTGCCAACATCAACGACAAGGCCATTGCTTGCCTGCCCCAGGTAGAGATGAACGAGGACCTCGACACCATCCCCACAGAAGATGAAGTCAGGAAGGCTGTAAAGCAACACTCCTGTGGCAGAGCACCAGGATTCAATGCAGTCCCTGCTGAGGTGTACAAAACAGGAGTCCCTGCCATGATGCAAAAGCTGACTGAACTCTTCCAGTCCATGTGGAATGAGGGACAAATCCCAAAGCAGCTAAAAGATGCCATCATAGTCCTTATCTACAAGTGGAAAGGCAACCGCCAGTCTTGCGACAACCACCGAGACACCTCCCTTTTGTCCATTGCTGGGGACGGGCGCAATAGCCGAGTGGTTAAAGCGTTGGACTTTGAATCTGAGGATCCCGGGTTCGAATCACGGTGACGGCGCCTGGTGGGTTAAGGGTGGAGATTTTTACGATCTCCCAGGTCAACATATGTGCAGACCTCCTAGTGCCTGAA
>NC_134902.1:793269-803269 GCF_041734735.1 Babylonia areolata | reverse complement strand
TGACATAGATGACTGTACTGATGCTGACAAAGCTGACTGTACTGATGCTGACAAAGTGACACTGATGCTGACAAAGCTGACTGTACTGATGCTGACACCACAGAGTTCCAGAAGCTGTCCTCCTGCCGACCTCTGATGGCGTGTGTTAACCACTTCGCCACCGTCTCCTCCACGTCCTCCACCTCCCTCTGCACGTCAGTCCGCCCGTCTGTCTGTCTGTCTGTCTCCCTCTCCCTGTCTCTCCCTCTGTCTGTAGTAGTAATAGTAGTAGCTGTTGTTGTTGTAAAAAGAGGGGGCGTGAGGGTGGAGGAGTGTGTGTGTGTGTGTGTGTGTGTGTGTGTGTGTGTGTGTCCGCTGTGTTTGTTTGTGTGCGACTGTACACACACGTCTCTGTCATTGTGTGACTGCAGGTCAGGTCTGTGTCACTGTGTGACTGGAGGTCTGTGTCACTGTCACTGTGTGACTGCAGGTCTGTGTCACTGTTTGACTGCAGGTCTGTGTCACTGTGTGACTGCAGGTCTCTGTCACTGTGACTGCAGGTCACTGTCACTGTGTGACTGCAGGTCTGTGTCACTGTCACTGTGTGACTGTAGGTCTGTGTCACTGTCACTGTGTGACTGTAGGTCTTTGTCACTGTCACTGTGTGACTGTAGGTCTGTGTCACTGTGTGACTGTAGGTCTGTGTCACTGTCACTGTGTGACTACAGGTCTGTGTCACTGTCATTGTGTGACTGCAGGTCTGTGTCACTGTGTGACTGTAGGTCTGTGTCACTGTGTGACTGCAGGTCTGTGTCACTGTCACTGTGTGACTGCAGGTCTGTGTCACTGTCACTGTGTGACTGCAGGTCTGTGTCACTGTGTGACTGTAGGTCTGTGTCACTGTGTGACTGTAGGTCTGTGTCACTGTCACTGTGTGACTGCAGGTCTGTGTCACTGTGTGACTGTAGGTCTGTGTCACTGTCACTGTGTGACTGCAGGTCTGTGTCACTGTGTGACTGCAGGTCTGTGTCACTGTCATTGTGTGACTGTAGGTCTGTGTCACTGTCACTGTGTGACTGCAGGTCTGTGTCACTGTGTGACTGCAGGTCTCTGTCACTGTGTGACTGCAGGTCTGTGTCACTGTCACTGTGTGACTGTAGGTCTGTGTCACTGTGTGACTGTAGGTCTCTGTCACTGTCACTGTGTGACTGTAGGTCTTTGTCACTGTGTGACTGTAGGTCTCTGTCACTGTGTGACTGTAGGTCTCTGTCACTGTCACTGTGTGACTGTAGGTCTTTGTCACTGTGTGACTGTAGGTCTTTGTCACTGTGTGACTGTAGGTCTCTGTCACTGTGTGACTGTAGGTCTCTGTCACTGTCACTGTGTGACTGTAGGTCTTTGTCACTGTGTGACTGTAGGTCTCTGTCACTGTCACTGTGTGACTGTAGGTCTTTGTCACTGTGTGACTGTAGGTCTTTGTCACTGTGTGACTGTAGGTCTCTGTCACTGTGTGACTGTAGGTCTCTGTCACTGTCACTGTGTGACTGTAGGTCTGTGTCACTGTGTGACTGCAGGTCTGTGTCACTGTGACTGCAGGTCTGTGTCACTGTGTGACTGCAGGTCTGTGTCACTGTGTGACTGCAGGTCTGTGTCACTGTGTGACTGCAGGTCTGTGTCACTGTGTGACTGTAGGTCTGTGTCACTGTGTGACTGCAGGTCTGTGTCACTGTGTGACTGCAGGTCTGTGTCACTGTGTGATTGTATGTAACTGTCACTGTGTGACTGTAGGTCTCTGTCACTGTGTGACTGCAGGTCTGTGTCACTGTGTGACTGCAGGTCTGTGTCACTGTGTGACTGTATGTAACTGTCACTGTGTGACTGTAGGTCTGTGTCACTGTGTGACTGCAGGTCTCTGTCACTGTCACTATGTGACTGCAGGTCTCTGTCACTGTCACTATGTGACTGCAGGTCTCTGTCACTGTCACTATGTGACTGCAGGTCTCTGTCACTGTCACTATGTGACTGCAGGTCTCTGTCACTGTCATTATGTGACTGCAGGTCTCTGTCACTGTCATTGTGTGACTGCAGGTCTCTGTCACTGTGTGACTGCAGGTCTGTGTCACTGTCACTATGTGACTGCAGGTCTGTGTCACTGTCATTATGTGACTGCAGGTCTCTGTCACTGTCATTATGTGACTGCAGGTCTCTGTCACTGTCATTATGTGACTGCAGGTCTGTGTCACTGTCATTATGTGACTGCAGGTCTGTGTCACTGTCACTATGTGACTGCAGGTCTGTGTCACTGTCATTATGTGACTGCAGGTCTCTGTCACTGTGTGACTGCAGGTCTCTGTCACTGTCATTATGTGACTGCAGGTCTCTGTCACTGTCATTATGTGACTGCAGGTCTCTGTCAAAGTACTTCCCCTGTGTGGAGCAAGGTCTGGCGCAGTGTAAGATCCCTCAGCAACACACACACGTTGACTTCTCTCAGCTGGGGTCTCTCACTGCTGCATACTGCCAGCACCGTGAGTACTGTGTGTGTGTGTGTGAGTGTGTGTGTGTGTGTGTGTGTGTGTGTGTGTGTGTGTGTGCGCGCGTGTGTGTGTGTGTGTGTGTGTGTGTGTGTGTGTGTGTGTGTGTGTGTGTGTGTTTCCGCCTCTGTCTCTGTTAACCTGTCTTCATTTCTGTCTCACTTTTTCACTCTCTCCATTCTCTATGTAGACCTTCAGGGACCATAACCCGCTTACCCCGGCGGAGAACGGGTCGGGGTGTGGGGGCGGGGGGTGGGGGGTGGGGGGGGGTTCATTATGATCTCCAGAAAGTTTGATCAGTTTGCCATCCAAATATACCTGACTGCGAAAAATGAATTAAGGTATGAATATACCTTTCTGTAGACATACTGAAATTAACTGTGTAATGAAAGGTGTGGTCACAGTGCCGTTTCAAGCCCATATACCCTCAAAGGTTATTTATAGGGCCCAAAGAAGAAAAAATGGCCTATATTTACCCTCCCCCCGCATTTATACCGTAATTTAAAAGCAGTTCAGTGCCAGAGAATTTTGTAAAAAAAAAAGTGCTGTCCCCTTGCCAGGGAATTTTGAGGATTCGGGGGTAATAAATCACAAAACATTCTAACACAAAAGCTATGGGTGATACAGAAAGAAAGTAAACGTTTTTGTGAAGAAATATGAGTGTAGATTCTGCTTCTGGGCTCCGTTAATCAGGTTGATTGTAGATAACTGTTCAGATATGTAAAGTCAAGATAATGATTTTTGTGCAACAAAAAAGTCTATTTCCACCTCTATATAATAACATCCAGAAAGAAAAGAAACAAAATACAGCAAGAAATAGCATGCACACACACACACACACACACGTTCGCGCGAACTTGTTCACAAAGGTGACTGCGGGCGAAGTGAGTAAGGTTGTGTTGCACGTGCTCCAGGTTCCCTTGATGGTTCGGGATCTCCGAGTGAGTTCAAAAATCAGAGCATACTGGCACGAATGTTACGTGAATATTGTCTTAGTTGTTTGGAGTTTTGCTAATTTGTTAAAAAATCTGAAAAGAGAGAAAAAGAGAAGACAAAATCGCTCGCACGATTTTTACAAGTTTTGTACGCACACGCGCGTTGACTTACACACACGCGCCGCACACACACACACACACACACACACATCTTGTAAAAAATACTTTCCACGAGAATAGGAAGGAGTTTCGTGAAATACGGCTTTATGAAATCAAAAGTTGTGCGATGTTGTTTTCCCTGATCGCCAAGGATGGTCAGAGGAAAACAGGTGTCTGTTTTTTTGTTTGTTTTTGTTTACTTGTTTGTTTTTCTTCTTTGCCAATGTATGTGTATTTTTGTGTGAATGGAAAATATTTTGTCTTGTTTCTTTTCTTTTTCATATATTTCATTTGACTTTCGCCAAATATTTGAGTGTCTGATGCTTCAGTTTGTAAAGAACAGGGAATTCATTATCGTTCTTGTTCTTTTTTTATTTCTTAGATTAGAAAAAAATGGTACAGGTGGAAAACTCTGTTTTTGAAATATTAATGGTGCAATATGTGTGGTCCAATATACAATTCACTCATGAATAGTCTAAAAATATCATCCTTAAACTGCCAGGGGCTAAGTGCTTTTCAAAAAAGGAAAGATGTTTTACAATACTTAAGACAAAAACAATATTCAGTCTATTTTTTTTACAGGATACACACTTTACAAAAAAGATGGAGAGACAAATAAGGGCTGAATGGAGTTATGAATGTGTTTTTTCATCTGATAATTCTAGGTCACGAGGAGTAGCTATCTTGCTGAATAACAACTTTCAGTTCAAAATTAAAAAAAACATTACAGATACTCATGGTAATTATATCATTTTGGTCTTAAACATATTTGATATTGAAATTCTATTGGTAAACCTTTATGGCCCTAACAGAGATGACCCTATATTTTTTGAAGAAATTCAGAAAAAAGTTGAAGAGCAAGAAATTTCTAACGTCATAATGGGAGGGGATTGGAATTTAGTAATGAATCCCAACGTAGACTACCACAATTATAAGCATGTGAATAATCAGGGAGCACAAGAAAGAGTTTTAAAGATGATAGATGATTTACAGTTAGTAGATATATGGAGGGAACTCAATACTGAAGTCTTAAGATACACTTCGAGGAGACCAACTCCCTTACAACAAAGCCGTCTTGACTTCTTCTTGATCTCAGATAACCTGGTTACTGATGTTAAAGACGCTGGTATTTTGTACGGTTATAGAAGTCAACTTTGACTTAGTATTTAATACAGAACCCAAAAGAAAACTGATCCTGTTCCTTTATTTTCTCTTTTGTTCCCTTTCACTAATTTTAATAAATCACGCCCTCTAAGTAAAAAATGAGTTAAATTTCCCCAAAAAGGGTTTTTCTTTTTGGGTTCGTTTTAATACTAAGTCAAAGTTGACTTCTAAAACCTAAAAAATACCAGCGCCTTTTAAAACATCAGTAACCAGGTTATCTGAAGATCAAAAAAAAGTCAAGACGGCTTTTTTGAAAGGGGGGTTGGTCTCCTCGAAGTTTATCTTAAACTTCGTTTTGGTTTTCCCTCCATTCCTACTAACTGTAAATCATCTATCACTTTAAAACTCTTTCTTTGTCCCCTATTATAAAAATCTTTAAATTGTGGTAGCTACTTTGGGGACATTACAAAATTTCCCCAAACCCCCTCCCATTATGACCGGGGGGAAATTTTTTCTTCCCCTTTTCCACTTTTTTCTAAATTTTTTAAAAAAATATGGGGTCATCCTGTTGGGGCCCCATAAAGGGTTTTTACCAATAGAATTTCAATATCAAAATTTTAAGCCCAAAAGGGGGTTAATTACCAAGTATCGGGTAATTTTTTTTAAAATTTTAAAACTGAAAGTTGTTTTTAGCAATTACCCTACCCTCGGGGACCTAAATTAAAAGATGAAAAACACATTCATCCCCCATTAACCCCCTTTTTTTGTCTCCCCATTTTTTTTGGGTAAAGGTGTTTTCCTGTAAAAAAAATAGACTGAATAGGGGTTTTTTCAAAGTTTTGTAAAAACATCTTTCCTTTTTTGAAAAAAATTTTAGCCCCGGCATTTTAAAAGGATGATTTTTTAGACAAATTTCAGGATGAATTTTTATTGGAACCACATCATTTGCCCCTTTAAATATTTCAAAAAACAGAGTTTTCCACCGTACCATTTTTTCAAATCTAAAATAAAAAAAGAACAAGAACGAAAAAAACCCCTGTTTTTTACAAACAAGCATCAACACTCAAATATTTGGCGAAAGTCAAATAAAAATATATAAAAAAGAAAAAAAACCAAACAAAATTTTTTTCCATTAAACACAAAAATACACATACTTGGGCCCAAAAAAGAAAAACAAACAAGTAAACAAAACAAAAAAAAAAACAGACCCCGGGTTTTCCTCTGACCATCCTTGGCGTTTCAGGGAAAACACCCGCCCCAATTTTTGTTTTAAATAAAGCCTTTTTCACGAAACCCCCCTTCCTATTCTCGGGAAAGTTTTTTTTTCCAAGATTTTGGGGTGTGTGTGTGTGTGTTTGTTTTTCCCTTGCGCGCGTGTGTGTAAGTCAACGCGCGTGTTTGTAAAAAACTTGAAAAAAACGTGCAAGCGTTTTGTCTTCCCCTTTTTCCTCTTTTTCAAATTTTTTAAAAATTAGAAAAACTCCAAACAACTAAGAAAATAT
Organism: Babylonia areolata; assembly: GCF_041734735.1. NCBI lineage: Eukaryota > Metazoa > Mollusca > Gastropoda > Neogastropoda > Buccinidae > Babylonia > Babylonia areolata. The sequence continues at coordinate 797,056 of NC_134902.1, read as the reverse complement.
TCACGTAACTTTCGTGCCAGTATGCTCTGATTTTTTAAAATTTCCCCGGGAAATTTTCCCGAACCATCAAGGGAACCTGGAGAAACGGGGCAACAAAAACCTTACTCAATCGCCCGCACACCCAAAATTGTGAAAAAAAAATTCGCGGGGCGGAACCCCGTGTGTGTGTGTGTTTTGGTGCAGGCATTTTTTGCGGTTTTTGTTTTCTTTTTTTTCTGAGGGTTATTATAAAGGGGGGGAAAAGACTTTTTTTGTTTCCCAAAAATCTTTTATCTAGACTTTACAAAACTGAACAGTTATCTACAACCAACCTGATTAACGGAGCCGAACAAATCTTTCACTCCCTTTTACTTTACAAAAACGTTTACTTTCTTTCTGTAACACCCCCTAGCTTTTGTGCTAGAATTGTTTGTGGTTTTTTACCCCCCAATCCTCAAAATTCCCTGGGAAGGGGACCCGCACTTTTTTTTTTACAAAATTCTCTGGGACTGAATCTTTTAAATTACGTTTAAATGCAGGGGGAGGGGGAAAAATTGACCCTTTTTTTTTTCTTTTTGGGGGAAAAATAACCTTTAGGTATATGGGGTTGAAACGGCCGGGACCACACCCTTTTTTATTACACAGTTTTAAATTTTATATGTCTACAGAAAGGAATATTCATACCTAATTCTTTTTTCGGGAGTCCAAGGTAAAAAAATTTGGAAAAGGCCCCCAAACCCAAATTCCCCCCCCCAAACCTTTTCCCCCCCCCGGGGAAAACCCCCCTTAATGGAAAAACCCCCCCCCACCCCCCCCCCCCCCCCCCCCCCGCCCCCTCCCCCGACCCGTTCTCGCCTTTGTAAGGGGGTTATGGTCCCTGAAGGTCTACATATAGAATGGAGAAGTGAACAGTTAGACAGAAATGAGAACAGGTCACAGAGACAGAGAGAGGCGGAAACACACACACAACGACACACACACACACACACACCTCACACACACACAACACATACTCACGTGCTGGGCAGTAATGCAGCAGTGAGAAGAGCCCACTGAGAGAAGTCTACGTGTGTTGTGTTTGCTGAGGGATCTTACAACAGCGCCAGACCTTGCTCCAACACAATGGGAAGTCCTGACAGAGACCTGCCCTCAGTCCACAATATGACAGTGACAGAGACCTGCAGTCACAAGTGACAGTGACAGAGACCTGCAGTCACATAATGACAGTGACAGAAGACCTGCAGTCACATAGTGCACAGTGACAACAGACCTGCAGTCACATAATGACAGTGACACAGACCTGCATCACATATGACTAGTGACACAGACTGCAGTCCATAATGACAGTGACGAGACCTGCAGTCACATAGAGCCAGTGACACCGACCTGCAGTACACATAATGACAGTGGACACAGACCGCAGTCACATAGTTAACAGAGACACAGACCTGCAGTCACATAATGACAGTGACAGAGACCTTGCAGTCACATAGTGACAGTGACAGAGACCTGCAGTCACATAATGACGTGACAGAGACCCTCAGTCACATAGTGACAGTGACCAGAGACCTGCAGTCACATAATGACAGTGACAGAGACCAGCAGTCACATAGTGCCAGTGACAGAGACCTGCTGTCACATAGTGACAGTGACAGAGACCTGCAGTCACACAGTGACACAGGACCTCAGTCACACAGTACAGTTACATACAGTCACACAGTGACACAGACCCTGCAGTCACACCGTGACACAGAACCTGCAGTCACACAGTGACATAGACCTAACAGTCACACAGTGACAGTTACATACAATCACACAGTTGACACAGACCTGCAGTCACACAGTGACACAGATCTGCAGTCACACACAACAGTGACACAGACCCTACATTCACACAGGGACAACAGTCCTCAGTCACACAGCGACACAGATCTGCAGTCACCCAAGTGACACAGACCTACAGTCACCCAGTGAACACATCAGACCTTCAGTCACAGTGACTGAGACTGCAGTCACACAGTGACACGACCTACAGTCACCAGGTACAGTGACAGAGAACTACAGTCCCACAGTGACAAAGAACCTACAGTCACCAGTGACAACGATCTACCAGTCACCAGTGACAAAGACCTACAGACACACAGTGACAGTGACAGAGACTACAGTCACACAGTACAAAGACCTACAGTCCACAACAGTGACAGTGACAGAGACCTACAGTCACACAGTGAAAGAGACCTACAGTCACACAGTGACAAAGACCTCCAGTCCACACAGGTGACCAAAGACCTACAGACACACAGTGACAGTGACAGAGACCGACAGTCACACAGTGACAGAGACCTACAGTCACACAGTGACAAAGACTCTAACAAGCACACAGTGACATTGACAGAGACACTACAGTCACACAGTGACAAAGACCTAACAGTCACACCGTGACAGTGACAAAGACCTGCAGTCACTACAGTGACAGATACCTGCAGTCACACAGTGACACAGACCCTGAAAAGGGGAACAGTCACACAGTGACCAGTTACACAGACCTAACAGTCCACACAATGACATGACACAGACCTACAGTCACACAGTGACACAGACCTGCAGTCACACAGTGACAGTGACACAGACCTACAGTCACACAGTGACACAGACCTGCAGTCACACAGTGACAGTAGACACCAGACCTACAGTCACACAGTGACACAGACCTACAGTCACAAAAACTAGTACACAAGACCTGCAGTCACACAGTGACACGTGACACAGACCTGCAGTCACACAGTGACAGTGACACAGACCTAGCCAGTCACACAGTGGACACAGACCTACAGTCACACAGTGACACAGACCTGCAGTCCACACAATGACACAGTGACACAGACCTGTAGTCACATGACACAGTGACAGTGACACAGACCTACAGTCACACAGTGACACAGACCTACAGTCACACAGTGACAGTGACACAGACCTACAGTCACACAGTGACAGTGACACAGACCTACAGTCACACAGTGACAGTGACACAGACCTGCAGTCACACAGTGACAGTGACCTGCAGTCACAGTGACAGAGACCTGCAGTCACACAGTGACACAGACCTGCAGTCAAACAGTGACACAGACCTGCAGTCACACAGTGACAGTGACACAGACCTCCAGTCACACAGTGACACAGACCTGACCTGCAGTCACACAATGACAGAGACGTGTGTGTACAGTCGCACACAAACAAACACAGCGGACACACACACACACACACACACACACACACCACACACACACACCCTCTCCCACCCTCCACGCCCCCTTTCTTTACAACAACAACAGCTACTACTATACTACTACAGGCAGAGGGAGAGACAGGGAAGAGGGAGACAGACCAGATCAGACAGACGGGGCGGACTGACCGTGCAGAGGGACTGGGGGGATGGCGGGACGTGGCGAGGAGACTCGGTGGCCGATGTGGTTAACACACGCCATCCAGCGGTCGGCAGGAGACAGCTTCTGAGACTCTGAGGTGTCAGCATCAGTACAGTCAGCTTTGTCAGCATCAGGTGTCACTTTCGTCAGCATCAGTACAGTCAGCTTTTCAGCATCAGTACAGTCATCTATGTCAGCATCAGTACAGTCATCTATGTCAGCATCAGTACAGTCAATCTTGTCAGCATCAGTACAGTCATCAATGGCAGCATCAGTACAGTCATCTTTGTCAGCATCAGTTACAGTCATCTCTGTCAGCATCAGTACAGTCATCTCTGTCAGCATCAGTGTCACTTTGTCAGCATCAGTACAGTCATCTTTGT
>NC_134902.1:778269-788269 GCF_041734735.1 Babylonia areolata | reverse complement strand
AAGACAAGCACAGGTAGCATAATGACACTGTACAGCACACAGGTAGCATGAAATGACACTGTACAGCACACAGGTAGCATGAGTGACACTGTACAGCACACAGGTAGCATGAATTACATTGTACGACAACTGTACAGCACACATGTAGCATGAATGACACTGTACAGCACACAGGTAGCAGAATGACACTGTAAGCACACAGGTAGCATGAATGACATTGTACAGCACACAGGTAGCAAGAGTGACACTGTAAGCACAAAAGGTAGCATGAATGACATTGTACAGCACACAAGCATGATGACACTGTACAGCACACAGGTAGCATGAATGACATTGTACAGCACACAGGCATGATGACACTGTACAGCACACAGTAGCATGAATGACATTGTACAGCAACAGCATGAATGACACTGTACACACACAGCATGAATGACACTGTACACAGCACACAGGTAGCAAGAGTGACACTGTACAGCCACAGGTAGCAAGAGTGACATGTACAGCACACAGGTAGCAGAGTGACACTGTACAGCACACAGGTAGCAGAGTGACACTGTACAGCACACAGGTAGCATGAATGACACTGTACAACACAGCATGACGACACTGTACAACACACATGTAACATGAATGACACTGTACGCACACAGCATGAATGACACTGTACAACACACAGGTGCAAGAGTGACACTGTACAGCACACAGGTAGCATGAACGACACTGTACAGCACACAGTAGCAGAGTGACACTGTACAGCACACAGGTAGCAAGAGTGACACTGTACAGCACACAGGTAGCATGAGTGACACTGCACAAACAGCATGAACGACACTGTACAGCACACATGTAGCAGAGTGACACTGTACAGCACACAGGTAGCATGAATGACACTGTACAGCACACAGGTAGCACGAGTGACACTGTACAGCACACAGGTAGCAAGGTGACACTGTACAGCACACAGGTAGCATTGAATGACACTGTACAGAAACACAGGGTAGCATGATGCACTCACAACACACAGCATGAATGACACAGCCAAAACACACAGCATGATGACATGCCAATCACACATTGAATGACACTGTAACACACACATGAATGTACACTGTAAACACACATGAATGACACTGTCCCGCACACATGAATGACACTGACAGGCACACATGAATGACACTGCAACAAACACATGAATGACACTGTAAAACACACATGAATGACACTGTAAAACAACATAAATGACATATACAAAACACACAAATGAATGACACTGAATGACACTGTACAACACACATGAATGACCACTGTACAACACACTGAAATAAACACATAAAACACACAACATAAATGACACTGTACAACACACATGAATGACACTATACAACACACAACATGAATGACACTGTACAACACAACAAAAATGACACTGTACGACAATACAACACCACACAATAACTGCACTGTCGGCCATGTTGTAACACCACAATACTACAAACACACAAAATCTACACCACAAAATATGACATGTCGGCCATGTTGTACACCCCAAACAATACTACACAACACACCACACTACCTGCACATGTCGGCATGTTGTACACACCACAATACTACAAACACACCACAATACTACACAACACTCACACACTACCTGCACATGTCGGCCAGTTGTACACACCAAAATACTACACAACACACCAAAATACTACACCACACAATACCTGCACATCGGCACATGTTGTGTCACACCACAATACTACACAACACACCACAATACTACACCACCCCAATACCTGCACATGTCGGCCATTTTGTTCACACCACAATACTACACAACACACCCACAATACTACACCAACTCCCTGCACATGTCGGCCATGTTGTTCACACCCAAAATACTCACAACACAACCCACAATACCTAAACCACACACCACAATACAAACCACACAATACCTGCACATGTCGGCCAGTTGTACTGATTAACGGCGGGCAGGAAGGTGGATTTTTGAAGGCGTGTAGCCGCCTGCAGTGCTGTTCATACTTTCCCCTCATCGTCTGGGCGCTCTGTCCCGCTGCATCTAAATCATCAATCATCCATCAATCAATCATCATCATACTCTTACACATAACCTGTAAAGGGCCGTGTAGCAGCCGCAGTGCTGTTCATACATTCCCTCATCGTTGGGCGCTCTGTCCCGCTGTATCATCATCATCATCATCATAAATCACCATCATCATCCATCACCCATCATCACCATCATCATAAATCATATCACCATCATCACCATCACCATCACCATCATCACCATCATCACATATCACCACACATCCTTCATCATCACCACACACCCTCACACCACCATCCATCATATCAACCATCAAAATTCAAATTCATATCATCATCTCAATCACCTCATCATCCATCATCATCACCATAATCATCATCATCACCATCATCTCATCATCATCACACTCCACATCAACCTCACCCATCACTCTCACCATCATATCATCAACTCTCATAAACACATCCACCATCATCATCACCATCAACCATCATCCACATCACCATCATTCATCACCTTCACCATCATCACACCATCACATATCCATCATCACATCACCACCCTCATACATATCTCATCCCCATCACCATCACACCATCATCCCCCACCACCCCACCACCATCTCATCATTTCACCATCATCATCCCCATTCTACCCAAATCATATCAACCCATCATTTTTCCATCACCCCATCAAATCAATCATCTACTCACAACAACTATCATCATCCCACCCCTCTCCCATCATCTCATCACCATCATCCCCACCTCAACCACCATCATCCCATCATCACCTCATCACAATCCCCATCACATCACCACCACCACCATCCCCCCCCCATCACCACCCATCTCCCCATCATCATCATCCCTCCCATCACACATCACCCACAATCCCCATCTCAACAACCCCCCAAATCATCCCCACCTCATCTCAATCATCCCCACCATATAAACCCCTCTCCCCACCATCATCCCCTATCACCACTATCATCCCCAATCAATCACCACCCCCCCACCATCTCCCCTCATATTCATCATCCCCCATACCCCACCATCATCCCCATCAACCCCTCTCATCACCTCTCACCCCATCATCCCTCATCAACCCCTCATCGTGTGGGGCTTGCCGCGCCCCAAAACATCCCCAATTATCCCATACACCATCCCCACCCCATCACCTCCCCCCTTCACCATCATCACCACCACCGAATCTCTTCCCACCACCCACCTTTACCATTTTTTTAATACCCCATCGCTTTACAATTCCAAAAATTTAAAATCCTCAACCTTTTCATTATCATTCTTTTTCATCACCTTTAACGATAACGTACCAAAAAACGCTGTCCCCATTGTCAACCATCTTCTCACACGTTATCAAAACGTACGACCCCAAACAACCTGTCCCATTTTAAACTTTTATCATCATTATCATCAACGATAGCGAAACCAACAACATTTAAATTATCATCTCTTTTCATCACACGTTACATCAACGATCGATACCAACAACAGCTGTCTCCATGATCATCTTTTCGTCTCATCACAAAACAATCCAACAACAACAGCAGCAGCAAAAACCGAGGATTAGAAGTGGTTTTTTCTGCACCATCTGTTTTGAGTCTGTCTGTGTTCTCTGCCCCTTTCAGCCCAAAGGCCCTGGAGTATTTTGAAAGCAACGACCCTCTCACTGTTGCGGATAACAACCTTTTTCCCGTTCCCTCCCTTTGCAAAAAAAAACCTTGAAAAATGCCTCAACCTATTATGAGCTACAGGTGATCAAATCCCTAAAAACCTTTATGACTATCAGTGACAAATCTCATCCCATTATGGGTAAAAAATTAACTACATACCTCCTAAAATTGGTGAAAAGGGGGCTGTGAGGTAAAAACTAAATGAAAAAGAGAGAGCTTTTCGGAAAGATGATAAAATTTGTCCAAATAAGCAAAAAGAAGTGTTGAAAAATGCTTAAAAAGGAAATTTTTTTTAAAATTTAAGGGAAAAATAGAAGAAAAACCTGTCTGAAAACAACTCTAGGAATGTAGGGCCCGGACTGCAGAACATCACTGTTTATAAAAGACCCACCAGACAGTGACAGCATGACAGAACTCTTCCACAAAAACTCAACACTTTCACTCATCTGACAAACCTTTTCTATCCGACGGGTTGCCCCCAAAAATCACCCCCACCCCCCTTCATGCCCCAAGAGAATAAAGTCAACGCCACTTCGTCGTCTGAAATGGAAAGCCTGGCCCCCCTGAAACTCTCACCGGGCCTTTGAGGAAGTTGCACCAACTATTAGTGCCCTCATGACATTTTTTAACATTCCCTTCAGTCTTGTGTGGGCCACACTGCTTTAAAAAATCAACAGTCTTTCCTGTTCAAAAAAGCCACCCTTTTTGTTTTAAGTTTTCGTCCCGAAAGTCTTAACATCATCTAAGAAAACATCTGACTTTTTGATTCTACAATTCTAAAACCTGCTTTCCCCTCTTTGATCCCTTTCATTTGCCTAAGACCAACAGATCATTTAAGATGCCAAAAGCATGGTTCTACCACGTTCTAAATCTCAAAAAATTTCCTAACAGTTTTGCTAGGCCTTTTGATTGACTACAGCTCTGCTTTAAACACAAAGGCCAAAAAAACTTATTTTAAAACTGAAAGACCTCTCGCGCCTAAAAATTTGTGCGGGACCTAATTTTCTAAAAAAGGACCGCGGTTGTTAAAGGGGGTGACCTCCTTTCCACAGCTTTTCTCAACACGGGCACGCCACAGGGGTGTTTTCTACCCCCACGTTTTACCAATTCCAAAACACGTGCAATAAAAATGAATGAAACACCATGGTCAATTTTGCCGAGAAACTATCTAGAAGGGCTGATTACAAACATGATGGTAAAAATATAGGGAAAAAGTACGGAACTTGCCCAGTGGGTGATCAAAACAACTTGAACCAAGTATCAAAACAAAAAAATTAATTTTAGATTTCAGGAAGACCAGATCTACCCCTCACCACTTTTATTACAGACAAGAATAGGAAGTATCATACAGTAGCCAAGGGGGCCCTGCTTCGGACAAATCCTAAACCACACCACACTCCCAAGCAATGCCTACCAGCACGAAACCCAACCTTAGCAGGCCTTAAAAAAAAATAAAAAAAAACAAAATAAAATAAAAAAAGAGATCACACCGAAATTTGTTAAAAAGCACAAAGCCCTGTAATTTTCTTCGGGCCTAAAAAAGTTCGGAAAAAAAACCTAAATCATGGTTGTTTCTACGAGCAGTCCTAAAGTGTGCAACCTTCGCTTTACGTTTGGTCAAAAACTTTTCCCAAAAGGCAGAAGTTCAGCCCTTTACCGTTTGAAAACTCCCACCTAATCCCGGGGGCGATCACCTTCTCAAAGAATATATTAAAATGGGCTACTCAAAACAGCAAAAAATCACCCGCGAATCACATCCACTTTGGATTTTCGAGATGTTTCCCCTCTGGTCACGTACAGAAGTAAAGGAAAACACTTCGCCAATACTTTTTTTCCAAAACAGTGAAGCCCTGTCTCTGAACAAATCCAGTATGTTTAAAAGAATTGTGTAATCAAAAACCACTACCTGAAGATCTAGTCATATCCCCCCACAGTAATATGGGTTTTTCGAGGGTGTGGTGGTGTGGGGTGTGTGTGTGTGTGTGTGTGTGTTTTTGTGTTGTGTGAGTATGCACAATTTTTGTTTAAAATTTCCAATTTCTGCTGTATCTTTTTTGTGTATTTTTTCGTTTTATGTTCTTCTTGTTATGACCCCCCCCCCCCCCCCCCCCCCCCCCCCCCCCTCCCCCAATAACCTTCCCCCCCGGTACATTAAAAAAAAATTTTTTCTATTCTATTCTATGAGCATCAACAAACAAAGCCGGGCCCCACTACCCACCAAGCAGACAAGGAGTACTTTTTGCTGAGAGGGGATGGATTTTGATGGCCCGACCAATGTGGGGGGCCACACCTGGCATGGGTCCTCCAGACAGCGGGGTTTAGTTTCAAAAGACTGCACACACAACACACACAGCTGGTTGTCTAAAGCCCTGCACACCCCACAACACACACCTGGTGTAGTTGTCTAAAGCCCACACACACACCAGCTGGTAGTTGTCTAAAACCTCACACACCACAAAACTCACAGCCTCGTGAAATGCTAAAGCCTACACAACCAAAAAACCCACCAGCCGTTGTGTCCAAAGACCGCCACACCACAAAAGACACCAGCTAGTGTAGATGTCAAAGACCTGCACACACCACAACACAGCCCAGCATGTAGATGTAAAGCCCTGCACACACACAACACAGCTAGTTAGATGCAAAACCTGCACAAAACCACAACACAGACAGCTATGTAGATGTCCAAAGACCCCACACCAAAAAACCGCCCCAGCTAGGAGATTCCAAAGACCTGCAACACCACAACAAAACAGCTAGTGTAGATGTCCAAAACCTCACACCCCACAACACAGAAACATAGTGTAGAGTCCAAAGACCTGCACACACCCAACAAGCTAGTGTGATGTCCAAAGCCCTGCCACCCACAAACACAACAGCTAGTGTAGATGTCCAAAACCCGCACACACCACAACACGATTTTTAGTGCCAAAGACCACACACCCAACACAGAACAAAAGTGTAGAACCGCCTGCACAAAAAAAAAAAAAATTACCTTCCTACTCATTTTACCCTAAAATTTTTTCAATCCTTTTTGTTTCTTTCCCTCCCTCCCCAAATATTTATCAAACCTTCCCGCCATTCACCCCCCCACAATCTTCTCAATCCCTTCCCGTTATTCCCTCCCTCCCAATATTCATCAATCCTTTTCCCCCCATTCACCCTCCCCAATCATTCATCAAACTTCCCCCTATTCAAACCCCCCACAACTTCATCAATCTTCCTTCCATTCCCCCTCCACAATCATTATCAAAACCTTCCCTCATTACCCTCCACCAAAATTCACAAACCTCCTGTTTATTCATCCCTCCACAAAATTCATCAAAACCTTCCTGCTCATTCACCCCCACAATATTCATCAATCCTTTCCCTGTTTATCCACCCTCCACAAGATTAACAATCTTCCGCTGCTCATTCATTTCCCCCCAATATTACAATCCTTCCTGCTCATTCATCCCCCCAATCATTCATCCCCCTTCCGCTGCTCATCCCCTCCACAATATTCATCAAACTTCCTGCCCATCCACCCCCCCACAAAATTCATCTCCCTTTCCCGCTGTCATTCACCCCCCACAATCATTCATCATATTCCTGCTTATCCACCCCTCCACAATATTACAATCTTTCTGCTCATCACCCCCCCACAATCTCATAATCCCTTCCTGCGTCATCACCCCCCCAATATTCACATTTCCTCTTACCACCCCTCCCAAATTTAATATCCTCTGCTCTCCCCCCTCCCAATATTCATCAAATTCCTGGGGCCTCCACCCCCCACAATATTCATCAACTTTCCCGTGCTTTTACCCCCCCACAATTTATCATCCCCCCTGCTCTTCCCCCCTCCACAATCATTCATCAAACCTTCCTGCTCTCCACCCCCACAAATCATTTATCATCCCCTTCCTGTCATCCACCCCCCCACAATCATTCATCAGTCCTTCCTGCTCTCATTTTCCCCCACAATCATTCATCATCTTCCTGTCATTCACCCCCACAATCATTATCAAATCCTCCACTCATCACCCCACAATTTCATCAATCCTTCCTGCCATTCACCCCCACAATATTTACAATCCTTCTTTTCATTCCCCTCCCCAATCATTCATCAATCGCAATACCGGTTTTTGTTTGGTGGTTGGTTTTTGAACGAAATACCCAAAACCCTTTTATAATAATACTGTGTCAAAGATAACAGCAATCATATAGTCTTTGTGTGTTGTGTTTTTTGTGGTGTGGGTCACAACATTTTAATTTTATGGAAAAACAACAGAATCAACTTCATGACATGAGGGTTTTTGCTCGTTTTTTATGTAGGGGTGTGTCCAAATGAAAATGGGTCAATATATTTTTTTTCTTTACAAAAACAAGATAGGTTTTTCCTATGTTGAAGGCACTCACAAACACCCCCCACGGGAAACAACAAAAAAGGGCCCTGGGCATCATGACAAATGGCCCTCATGTTCGATGCCCGCAAAACCGGGGGAGCGTAGGCGCTTAAGGTGACGTAACACTGCTTGCCCCCCTGTGTGCACGCGTCAGCATTGTGTGCGGCTCACGCTTGTGCTGTTGCGGCTGAACCCAAGGCACACACACACAAACCACAGAGGTGAACGGGATTTTATCCTGTAATCAAAAACTGGACACCACACATCTTCGATAGGGTTGAACGTGTTTTTTACCCCGTGGTTATTCTTATTTATTCTATATCTTGTTGCTTATGTCCAGGCCGATGCACAAACCCAATTATCAGGAGGCTTAAACCTACATTGCTTAAACCGAAGCCCCTCCGGTGGTTACGTCGACGGATTAAAAGCTCTCCTGGACGGGGCGAACCACGGGGTTTGTTTTTGGCCCGTGCCGGTCCACCAGGATTGCTTGGTTAAATGGGAACTGGGACCCACGTCGGTGTCACCCCATTTCAAATTTTTGGGGTTATTGCCTAAATTAAAACCTAAACCAAACATGCAAAATTCTGTATTTCTGGTGCCGGTAACGGGGATATCATTTAAAATAAAGGTAAAACCCTGTACCAGCCAAAAAATGATCCAAGAAATGAACGTCATGGCCTTCCATCATTAAAAATTTAATTAAATAAACAATTCTCCAGCCGTTTCATTCCCCTCTCTTGACCCCCCAAATTGTCCCCTCCACTTTTCGGGGTATTGTCATCGTCAGGCCCGGGTTTTTTGGAGGGCGGTTTTTGAAGCCGTCGGGGGTCTCCAAAACTCTGGTTTGAGGGGCGCTCCTATCGGGCCCCGAGGCACCATATTTCCCGGTTTAGAGGGGCTTATATGGTTTCCTGACGTAAAAAAAAACGGCCCTAACACCCGAATAGCCCCCAATTCGGGTGCCCCTCATAAATCGACGGTTCCGGGCCGCCGACGGGAATAGGGCCAAAGGGGGGCTGTAAAATCAAATGCAACCGGGGGGTAACCACAAAACGTCAATCCACAACAAAAAAAAAAAAAAAAAAACCTAACCCACAAACACAACTGTCACATCTACAAAAAAAAAACTAAGACAACCAGAAAACAGTTCATGACACAGTATCCCAACCATTTAGCCCCTTATGGCAAATAAGACTAGGCCATGCTGAGGACGCCAGCCATTCACTTAATTTATCCCCAGATTAAAAAAAATCGTAAAAAAAAAAGGAAAAAAACAATACTTCAAGAAAAAAAAACACATAAAAAGCCATATGGGCAAATAACACTGCAGAATGGGCAGCAGTGCCCACCAAGTTTTTTACCTCACTACCTAATCGCCAACAAAACACAAAATGGAATTGTGGGAAAAAAGAAAAAAGTGTCAAGGCTTGTTTGAAAAAAAGAAAGGGGAATGGACTGGGAAGGCAAGAAAAGGGAGAAAAACAGTGAAGACAGAAAAAAAGGCAGAAACAAAGAAAGGGGACATAAAAGAGAAATTTTTTAGCACAGAATTTCCAGAAGGCGGGGTGCTATTTATACTGAAAGACCCCCGGCATCCCACGGGGATATCCTGTGGTTAAAAAGTGGACACCAGACATTTTCCCAATAGAGATGAACGTGTTTTTATCCTGTGGTTAAAAAGTGGACACCAGACATCTTCAATAGAATGAAGTGTTTTTATCCGTGGTTTAAAGGGACCCCAGACATTTTTAAATAGAGATGAAGTATTTATCCTGGGGTTAAAAAGGGACACCAGACATCTTCAATAGAGAAAAACTGATTTTTCCAGGGGTTAAAAATGGAACA